>NC_089511.1:25244989-25545189 GCF_036850995.1 Saccopteryx leptura
AATTTTCCAAACATCATTTATTAAATAGACTGTTTTTGCCCCATTTATGTTCTTGCCTCCTTTAAAATAGTAATATTATTTTATTTCATTTTTTTTAGTGCCCTGACTGGGGATCAAACTCACAACCCTAGAATATTGGGAAAATGCTCTTCTTACCAACTGAGTTACCCAGCCAGACATCAAATATTAATGGGCTATAAAGGTATGGGTTTATTTCTGGTCTCTGTTCCATTGATCTATATGTTTGTTTTTTATGCCAGTACCATGCTGTTTTGATTACTATCACCTTCTAGTAAAGTTTGATATCAGGTACTGTGATTTCTCCAACTTTGTTCTTTTTCAAGATTGCTGGATCTATTTGGGGTCTTTTGTGGTTTCATATACATTTTTAGATTATGTGTTCTAGTTATGTGAACTATGTTCTTGGTATCTTGATAGGAATTGCATTGAATCTATAGATTGCTTTGGGTAGTACGGACATTCTAATGATGTTAATTATTCCTATCCATGAACACATTGTATGCTTCCACTTATTTGTATCTTTAATTTCTTTCTTCGCTGTCTTATAATTTTCCAAGTACAGGTCTTTTAATATTCTTGGTTAAATTTATTCCTAGGTATTTTATTTTTTTGATGCAATTGTGAATGGTATTGTTTTCTTAATTTCCCTTTCTGATAGTTCATTATTGGTGTATAAAAATGCAACTGATTTCTGGATTTTATTTTGTATCCTGCTATTTTATTGAATTTATTTATCAGTCCTAATAGTTTTTTGGTAGAATCTTTAGGGTTTCCTATGTACAGTACCATGTCATCTGTAAATAATGACAGTTGTACTTCTTTCTTTCAAAGTTGGATGCCTTTTATTTTTTCTTCTTGTCTGATTTCTGTGGTTAGGATTTCCAGTACTATGTTAATTAAGAGTGGTAAAAAGGGACATCACTGTCTTGTACCTGATCTTAAAGGAAGCACTTTTAATTTTTGCTCATTAAGTATGATGTTGGCTTTGGGTTTGTCATATATGGCCTTTATCATGTTGAGGTATGTTCCCTGTATTCCCACTTTGTTGAGAGTTTTTTATCATAAATGGGTGCTGGATTTTATCAAATGCTTTTTCTGCATCTGTTGATATGATCATGTGATTTTTACCCTTCATTTTGTTTATGTGGTATATATTGTTAATTGATTTGCTATTATTGTACCAACCTTGTATCCCAGGAATAAACCCTACTTGATCATGGTGTACGATCTTTTTAATGTATTGCTGAAATTTACTTGCTAATATTTTGTTGAAGATGTTAGCATTTATGTTCATCAGGGATATTGGCCTAAAGTTTTCTATCTTTGTAGTGTCTTTATCTGGATTTAGAATTAGGATAATGCTGGCCTCATAAAATGAGCTTGGGATTCCTCCCTTCTCTTGAATTTTTTGGAATAGTTTGAAGATAGGTGTTAGTTCTTCTTTGACTATTTGGTAAAATTCACCTATGAAGCCACCTGGTCCATAACTTTTGTTTGTTGAATATTTTATTTGATTACTGCTTTGATTTCTTTAGTTATAATCAGTCTGCTCAAACTTTCTCTTTCTTCTTGATTCCATTTTGGAAGATTGTCTGTTTCTAGGAATTTTGTCTGGGGCAGACCCTGGGTGAAGAGTGGCTGAGTTTGACCTGTGAACCCAGTCTGCACCCCCCCCCCCACCTTGGGCACATTTCAGAGTCAGTGTTTAGGTTGCCTCCCAGTCAACTCCTCAAGGGGTTTAGGAGGGCGAGGCAGCATTGCTTCAGGGTTAAATCTGATTCACACTCAGGGAAGGAACAAAATAATTTATAATTCTAAAGATTGCAATACATTGGTTTCCTTTTGAGATGTTTTATAATCATTTTATATAATGGCAATAAAATAAATAGAAGAAAAATCATAATTATTTAAAGGAAAATCAAAATAAAATATTTGCTGGTTTCCTGGATTTATTAAACTTTTTTCCCCCTTCTTCTTCTTTTTCCAAATGAGAGGAGGAGAGACAGAGAGACAAACTCCTGTATGCACTCCAACCAGGATCCATCTGGCAACCCCTGTCTGGCACTGATTCTCTGCCCACTTGGGGCCATGCTTGTAACTGAGCTATTTTTAGCACCTGAGGCAGAGACTCCATGGAGCCATCCTCAGCACTTGGGGCCGATGTGCTCAAACCAATCAAACCATGGCTGCAGGAGAGGGGAGAGAGAGAAAGAGAAAGGGGAGGGAGAGGTGGAGAAGCAGATGGTTGCCTCTCCTGTGTACCCTGACTGGGAATTGAACCCAGGACATCCACATGCCAGGTTGATGCTCTACCACTGAGCCAACCATGCAGGGTGGATTTGTTAAACAAACAAAAACTTGTAATTCTGCTGCTTGCAAATAGAATAAAATGGAAGCAATTAATTTGGCATCACATGGAAATAATTTACAGGCATAGAATGTTACATGTAAGAAGTATAATCCCATGTGGCTTTTATTTTAGACATTATATATACATTATCACTTACTAGCAATGAAAATAAGATAGAAAAAATTATTTTAGTAAAGAAGAAAAATAGCTCTTGCTATGCTCTGGTTCTATAGGCTCAGTGGGAGGTGAAGTCAACTTAGATGTGACTCACTTCTGTTTTTAGGTTGTGTGGACAACCTTTGGTGTAAAGCCATTTCTTGTGGTTAATGAAAGATGAGGAGAAGTTTGGAGGCTGGGAAGGCTCTCCTTGAAGAAGGTTCTGTGGACCAAAACTGGTTCTACAGAAGGTAACCTCACAGGGTGATCAGATCATAAATTCCTAACTGGGCAGGTCATGGTAGGTAGTCATGTCCCATGTATATAATTTCTCTAGTGAAAGGCTTTTGTTTCCTTAAGCAAGCCCTGTCCATCGCCTTGTGCATCTAGGTCAACACACCTTTGAAATGCCCCCCTTCAGACCCCTCCTTCTAATACCTGCCCACCCTTTCAGCTCCTTTCTTCTAAAGTGTGACCACTCTTAAGAGACCACATAATCTTGTTAATTATCCTGTAACCCAACCTCTATCTTGCTTTCTCTCACCTTTGTGAACTCTTCCTTAAGTTCCCTCCTTAATTCCAAATGCACAAAAACTGCAAAACTGGGCATGTGATGGCACAGTAGATAGAACATCAACCTGGAATGCTGAGGTTGCAGGTTCGAAACCCTGGTCTTGCCTGGTCAAGGCACATACAAGCAAGCAATGAACAACTGAAGTGAAGCAACTATGAGTTGATAATTCTCACTCCCTCTCCCTCTGTAAAATCAATAAATAAAATCTTAAAAAAAAAAAATAAATAAAAGCCTGGCCTGTGGTGACTCAGGGGATAGAGCATTGACCTGGAACACTGAGGTCGTCAGTTTGAAATCTCGGGCTTGCCCAGTCAAGCACATACAAGAAGCAACTACTATGAGTTGATGCTTCCTGTTCTTCCCTGCCTTTCTCTCTCTCTCCCCTCTTTCTAAAATCAGTAAGCAAAATCTTTTTTTTTTTTAAAGGTGAAGATTAAAAAACAACTGCAAAACCAAGCTGTCACTCCCTGAGCATTTGAGATCTTGCTTCCTAGCAATTGCTGTCAGTTTGACTCAAATAAACTATTACAAAATTCTCTACGTGTGTTGGATGTTTTTTATGTCGAAAATTCTTAGCTAATTTTTAGAATGGGGGAGACCAGAGAGTTCTCTTCTCTGGAACTGCCCATAAGCCTCTAAAACAGGGGTCCCCAAACAACGGCCGCGGGCCACATGCGGCCCCCTGAGGTCATTTATCCGGCCCTCGCAGCACTTCCGGAAGGGGCACCTCTTTCATTGGTGGTCAGTGAGAGGAGCATAGTTCCCATTGAAATACTGGTCAGTTTGTTGATTTAAATTTACTTGTTCTTTATTTTAAATATTGTATTTGTTCCCGTTTTGTTTTTTTTTACTTTAAAATAAGATATGTGCAGTGTGCATGGGGATTTGTTCATAGATTTTTTTTTATAGTCCGGCCCTCCAACGGTCTGAGGGACAGTGAACTGGCCCCCTGTGTAAAAAGTTTGGGGACCCCTGCTCTAAAACATCTGACATTTGACAAGGCGAGGTCACATGTCAGCGCTGATCATGGGCCAGTGGAATTCAGATCCCATGATCTGTTGAATCAAAAGACAGTTCCTAGCTGCTGCCTGCACTAGGACTCACACTCAATCTTCAGAAAGATCTGCTGTGTCAGGATGGAGCTGACCTGCTGGCAGGATCTATACCAGGGGTCGGGAAACTTTTTGGCTGAGAGAGCCATGAATGCCATATATTTTAAAATGTAATTCTGTGAGAGCCATACAACGACCCGTGTCCATGAACATGAGCGGTAGGAAATGAGTGGATTGTAATACATGAGAATGTTTTATATTTTTAACGTTATTATTTTTTTTATTAAAGATTTGTCTGCGAGCCAGATGTAGCCATCAAAAGAGCCACATCTGGCTCGCGAGCCATAGATTCCCAACCCTTGAATCCTGATGCTGCTCTTTCCTTGGGTACATCCCTGGTGGTTCTCTTGGGCCTCTGCTGAATGTCCTATTGGCAACATCAGGGACATAAAAAGATATTTTTTAAAATCTTACATTCTTTATTAATTTTTTTTGGCCTCACATATGAATTTTATTTTTTTTAAGTTACTGTGGTGTCTCTCAGCCAAGAGAGCTCTCAGCTCATGGCCATGAGGTTTTTTTCCAGAGAGAATTTTGGCTTTTATTTTGTAGGTGTCCAATTCTTCACATTACCAGCTGGTTTTGATGCCTGCCTTTGTAGTGTATATTCTTTCTAAATCAGGCATCTGGTGAAAATTATTTTTTTCCTGATATAGTTCAAGGAGGACTGAAACTTTCACTAGAGCTGTGGCACCTCTCCTTTCTTTCTTTCTTTCTTTCTTTCTTTCTTTCTTTCTTTCTTTCTTTCTTTCTTTTTTTTTTTAAATTCTCCATTGATGGAGAAAGAGAAATAGAGAGAGAAGAGAATCATCAACTAAATGTTCCACTTAGTTGTTCCATTCAGTTGTGCACTCACTGATCCCTTCTTGTATGTGCCTTTACTGGGTTTGAACCCATGATCCAGTGCACAGGGAGGACACTTTATTCACTGAGCCACCTGGCCAGAGAGGAGGCACCTCCTTTTCTAACTGTGCCTTCATTTGACTGCAGTGAAACTTTCCAAGTCTGGAGATGCTTCATATTATCTTTAAGGGCACCAAACTCAGCCACATCAATCATTGTCCTCAAAACTCCCTTTGATTCATCTTCTACGTGGTTTCTGTTTTCTGGTGAATTTGTTACCTCCAAGTCCAAGCTCCCACCATCCATATGCTCCTGCTTCTCCAGGAGCAGAAGTCTGATCTGTTATATTCTACAGTGTTTATCCAGAAGCTTGAACTGGCATTTTTCTTTTTAAGTTTATTAGAGAGAGAGAGAGAGAGAGAGAGAAACATTGAATTGTTGTTTCACTTATTTATGCATTCTTTGGTTGATTCTTGTATGTGCCCTGAGCAGGGATTGAACCTACAACATTAGAATATCAGGACAATGCTCTAACCCTCTGCCCCATCCTGAGGACTGAATCATCAGCCCGGTGACGGGGTAGGGTGGGGGGTGGGGTGGGGTGGTGGCGGGAAGAATCTGGGAGAGAGGCAGACAGGACTCTCAGAAAGCATTAAAGGGACACTGACCCTACTAACTACGTCCCAGGCTCTATCTAGAGGCCTGCCCGTGAGCTGCTAGGAATGCCACACCTGAAGATCCACACCCCACAGCCCCAGGTGGGGCAGGTGCACCCCCAGTGCTCTTCATGCTTTGTTCACAAATGCTATGCAAAGCAATTTTAGGTTTACAGAAAAGCTGAGCATAAAGTACACAGAATTATAAACACACAGTTTATAACATACAGTTTCCTCTATAACTGACATCTTGCATTAGAGTAGTACATGTGTTCAAAATGATGAACAAATATTGATACATGATCAATAATGAGTCTACTAGGCTCCCTGGGCTTCTCTCCTTGCACTGTGGCCTGGAATCTCTTTCAAGGCAGCAGTCTGGGGACAATTGAAGGGCTGACTTTTGTTTCCTGTTTCACAGAATCACTGTCCTTTATTGCCTTTTGTCACTGTTTTGCATACCATTGTGTGGTAAATATATATATATATATATTTCTGTTGGGAGGGGAAAATTGGCTCCCTGTTATTCCATCATGGCTAGAAACTAAGGTCCTATTACATATATCTTTGAATCAGTAATAAGAGGATTATTTTGTTACTGTATTTTGAAATTTACCACTAGGTGGCAGTGTTATACAATGAAGATGCTTTTTAGAAAAGGCACAACACAAAGCATTTCTAGGTTCTTTTCAGAGATGTATGAAACGATATATTTGGTGAAGATGGCATCCTCCAAACTGCAATAGTTGCTGGGAAAAGTGAATTTTGTAAATAAAAGCTGAAGCGAGAGAAACTAACATGTTAATGCAACCCTGGATCTGATTGAGGGCAGTATTTCTGTTAGATCCATATGTCATCATTAGGGTCAGGGCCATAATAAAACTTTAGTGAGGAGTATTTCATTTAAAAAGTATGAATTCTTCAGGATGATGTTGCATGTGACATCATTAAAATAGGTTCATTAAAATCTTAATAATTAGCCTGACCAGGCGGTGGCGCAGTGGATGGAGCATCGGACTGGGATGTGAAAGGACCCGGGTTCGGGACCCCGAGGTCACCGGCTTGAGCGCGGCCTCATCAGGTTTGAGCAAAAAAAAAAAAAAAAGCTCACCAGCTTGGACCCAGGGTCGCTGGCTCGAGCAAGGGGTTACTCGGACTACTGAAGGCCCACGGTCAGGGCACATATGGGAGAGCAATCAATGAACAACTAAGGCGCCGCAACGAAAAAGTGATGATTGATGCTTCTTGTCTCTCTGTTCCTGTCTGTCTGTCCCTACCCATCACTCTCTCTCTGCCTCTCTCTGTTCCTGTAAACAAACAAACAAACAAACAAACAAAAAATCTTAATAATTAGGCCTTGGCCGGTTGGCTCAGTGGTAGAGCATCGGCCTGGCGTGCAAGGGGTCCCGGGTTCGATTCCCGGCCAGGGCACACAGGAGAAGCGCCCATCAGCTTCTCCACCCCTCCCCCTCTCCTTCCTCTCTGTCTCTCTCTTCCCCTCCTGCAGCCAGGCTCCATTGGAGCAAAGATGGCCCGGGCGCTGAGGATGGCTCCTTGGCCTCTGCCCCAGGTGCTAAAGGGGCTCTGGTCGCAACAGAGCGACGCCCCGGAGGGGCAGAGCATCGCCCCCTGGTGGGCGTGCCGGGTGGATCCCGGTCGGGCGCATGCGGGAGTCTGTCTGACTGTCTCTCCCCGTTTCCAGCTTCAGAAAAATACAAAAAAAAAAAAAAAAAAATCTTAATAATGACACTTTGCCAACTCTTGTTTAATCATTAAGGTTTTTTTTTTTTTAAACATAACTTCATTTTTTTTAAAATTTATTTATTTATTCATTTTTTTAGGGAGGAGAGGGAGAAACAGAGAGAGAGAGGAGAGACAGAGAGAAAGAAGGGGGGAGGAGCTGGAAGCTTCAACTTCCATATGTGCCTTGACCAGGCAAGCCCAAGGTTTCGAACCGGCGACCTCAGCATTTCCAGGTCGGCGCTTTATCCACTGCGCCACCACAGGTCAGGCTAATCATTAAGGTTTTTTTTTTTTTTTTTTCCTCCTTTTTTTTTTTTTTTTTTTTGTATTTTTCTGAAGCTGGAAACGGGAGAGACAGTCAGACAGACTCCCGCATGCGCCCCACCGGGATCCACCCGGCACGCCCACCAGGGGCGATGCTCTGCCCACCAGGGGGCGATACTCTGCCCCTCCGGGGCGTCGCTCTGCCGCGACCAGAGCCACTCTAGCGCCTGGGGCAGAGGCCAAGGAGCCATCCCCAGCGCCCGGGCCATCTTTGCTCCAATGGAGCCTTGGCTGCAGGAGGGGAAGAGAGAGACAGAGAGGAAGAAGGGGGGTGGAGAAGCAAATGGGCGCCTCTCCTATGTGCCCTGGCCGGGAATCGAACCCAGGTCCCCAGCACACCAGGCCGACGCTCTACCACTGAGCCAACCGGCCAGGGCCTAATCATTAAGGTTTTAATGTTATAATTTGGATAAATATTCGTCATAATATCTAGGGATACTTTTAAAACCACGATAAGGTCCAATATCTGAAACTGTGTTTCCCTGAACCATAATGTAAGTTTGTTAAGAGTTCCGATGCCTTCAATATAGTTCCTTTGGGACCAATAAGCCATTTGTCTTCCTTTTACAAATCTTTCTTTATTTCATACTAAAGAACCTATTTGAATGATGTTACAAGCAATATCATCCTGAAGAATCTGTATTGTTCAAATGAAACACTCCCCTTGTGCACTGTTAGTGGGGATGCAGACTGGTGCAGCCACTGTGGAAAACAGTATGAAGCCTCTTCAAAAAATTAAAAATAAAACTGCCTTATGATCCAGCAATTCTACTTCTGGGAATGTACCTGAAGGAAACAAAACACTAATTTGAAAGAATATCTGCACCCCTATCTTTACTGCAGTGTTATTTCCAATAGCTGGTCTCGGAAGCAGCCCAAGTGCCCCTCAGTAGATGAGTGGACAGAAGAGCTGTGGTACATTTAAACATGAAATACTATGTGGCCATAAAAAAGAGAGGAGTCTTACCCTTTGTGACAGCATAGATGGACATGGAGAGTGTTATGCTAAGTGAAATAAGCCAGTCAGAGAAAAACAAGTACCATATGATTTCACTGATATAGGGAATCTAATGAACAAAATGAAGTAACTAACTAACAAAATAGAAACAGACTCACAGAGAGAACAGACTGACAGCTGTCAGAGGGGGGCTGGGTGAAAAAGATGAAGGGATTAAGAAAAAAAAAAAATCTCTCATAGACACAGACAACAGTACGGTGATTACCGGAAGGAGAGGGGACCACGGGGAGGTGGAAGAGGGTAAAATGGGGATAAATGGGGATAATTGGGGTGGTGAACACACAATACAATATACTGATGATGTATTATAGAATTGTACACCTGAAAACGATATAATTTTATTAACCAATGTCATCCCAAATAAATATAATAAAAAAGAAAATAAAAATAATCCTCCCAAAAGAAACAAAATAAATGAATAAATAAATATGTATCAAATGATGCCTCATTTCTAATATGCTCTGAATCTGACACTATAATAAATGCAATTTATTTCTAAATTTTAATAAGCTCTAAATAACACGTTAAAAAGAAAACGAATTGGCCCAGTGTGCTCCCTGCCCCCTCTCCTTTCCCCCAGCCGCGTATACTTGCCTTCTCTTTCCTAAGCTCCAAGGGCCCTTTTCTGCCTCTGTAACTTGTTTCTGAGCCTGTGCAGCCCAGCTGGCTCACTTCTACTACCTTTGCAACTTTCTAAATAAACTTTCTCTTATATTTGAACAACAACAAAAAAAAGAATTGGCTAGTGGTGAATGCTTTCTGAAGGCATGTCAAAAGAAGCGACAGAAAATAGAAGCAATAAAGGCTAAACAAGCCAAAGCGCTCAGTAAGAGACAAGAGGAAAGAAACAAAGCTTTCATTCCACCTAAAGAAAAACCAGTTGTGAAACCTGAGGAAGCTTCTACTGAAACTAAAATGGATACGGCTGCCATCCAGAAAAAGATTAAGAAAGCAGCCTGACCAGGCAGTAGCGCAGTGGATAGAGCGCCAGACTGGGATGCAGAAGACCTAGGTTCGAGACCCCGAGGTCGCCACCTTGAGTGTGGGCTCATCTGGTTTGAGCAAAGCTCACCAGCTTGGACCCAAGGTCGCTGGCTTGAGGAAGGGGTTACTCGGTCTGCTGAAGGCCCTCGGTCAAGGCACATATGAGAAAGCAATCAATGAACAACTAAGGTGTCGCAGTGAAAAACTGATGATTGATGCTTCTCATCTCTCTCCGTTCCTGTCTGTCTGTCCCTCTCTCTGACTCTCTCTCTGTCTCTGTAAAAAAAAAAAAAGATTAAGAAAGCAAAGAATAAGAAACTGGGAGCTCTCACAGCTGAAGAAATTATCTTAAAATGGAGCAGATGAAAACAAAAAGAAGAAAAGAAATTAACACACACATACACATCCCCTGAACTAGAACTCATTAAGCTATCTCCTTTCATAAAGGATTTTGAGATAGGTCATTAGTTGCCTTATGTGTAAGGCAACTGAGCTGAGTTTGTTTTGCTCTTTATAACAGTGTTTATATATGCGGCTGTTCTTTATACATATAAATTATTATGTTATTGAAGTGTTTTTGGAAAAATTTTGTAGTAGACAGTGGTACATATTGTACTTTGTTTATATTGTACCTAATCTGTTCCAGACAGGCATTGTCTAGCGTGATTTTAGGAGTAATTATTATTATTTTTATTTTATTTTATATATATATATATATTTATTTATTTATTTATTCATTTTAGAGAGGAGAGACAGAGAGGGGGGGGGAGACAGAGAGAGAGAAGGGGGGAGGAGCTGGAAGCATCAACTCCCATATGTGCCTTGACCAGGCAAGCCCAGGGTTTCGAACCGGCGACCTCAGCATTTCCAGGTCGACGCTTTATCCACTGCGCCACCACTGGTCAGGCCAGTAATTATTTTATTTAATTGAAAATTTTCCATTGAGAGAGAAAGAGAGAAAGAGAGGGAGAGCAGCATCAACTCATTCTATTTCAACTCGTTCCCTTTAGTTGTTCCACTTAGTTTTGTATTCATTGGTTGCTTCTGGTTGCTTCTCGTATGTGCCCTGATTGGGGTTTGAACCTGTTGTTTTAGTTGACACTCTATCCACTGAGCCATCTGGCCATGGCCTAGGAGTAATTCTGTAGGTTGTTTATATAAAGATTTTTGAAATGTGACTTTTGTAATTATCCATCAAATTAAATGTCTGATGCCATTGGTTAGTCTTATCTCAACATTTGGTTTTGAGGAAAATAAATGCAGATTTTTAAGTGCTCTCTACTGATAGCAACAATAACAACAAAAAAGAAATGAAGTGTTTGATATTAGTTTGGGCACACCAGTCTATTTTGTTGAGCTCCATTTTATTCATATATATATATAGTAGTTGACAATCCATCAGGGTTCAAAAGATGTGTAGAAATTTCCCAGGTGAGAAAGCAATCCACAACAGTGCATCCCAACAGTACAAATATCATATAGAAGGAGATAGTACTCAAAGTATCGTAAGAAGATCAGGGAAGATCGAGTGAGTCCATATGGGTGTCAGGAATGAGAACAGTGGCAGGAAACAAGGAGGGGGTTGGGGTCACCATGTGAAAGGCCAGATTTGCCACAATGAGAGTTTGAACACCTTGTAGCCAGTAGAGATTAAAAAAATAGTTTTCAATTAAGTGATTGGTGTGATTAAAATGGTGTTTTAAACTAGAGTCTCCAAACTATTTTGATCAAACAGCCTTTGTAATAAAATATTGTTCTAGTAAATACTAAATATATTTATATCTAGTTATTTATAAATTATACATATGTAGTACCATTCAAACATATTATGTAGATTACAAAATAGTACACAAAACTTTGAATCTTGTGGCAATAAATAGCATTGACAAATTTGAATTTCTTTGTAGATTATATGTCAGGCCTGACTAGATCACTGTTTTATGTCATAACAGAGCTGATTTAAGTGGAATAGAAGACATTTTAGTCTTGGTGTTCTCTTGTTCACTTCAAGAAATGCAAACATCTCAGTGAATCTCCATTATTTCTTTTTTTTATTTTTTATTTTAAAATTTTATTTATTTATTCATTTTTAGAGAGGAGAGAGAGAGGGAGAGAGAGAGAGGAGAGAGAGAGAGAGAGAGAAGGGGGGAGGAGCTGGAAGCATCAACTCCCATATGTGCTTTGACCAGGCAAGCCCAGGGTTTCGAACCGGCGACCTCAACATTTCCAGGTCGATGCTTTATCCACTGCGCCACCACAGGTCAGGCTCCATTATTTCTTTAAGCCATTAGTCCTTCAAATAAATATGCCTACTTCAGCCTGACCAGGCGGTGGTGCAGTGGATAGAGCGTCGGACTGGGATGCGGAGGACCCAGGTTCGAGATCCCGAGGTCGCCAGCTTGAGCACGGGCTCATCTGGTTTGAGCAAAGCTCACCAGCTTGGACCTAAGGTTGCTGGCTCAAGCAAGGGGTTACTTGGTCTGCTGTAGCCCCATGGTCAAGGCACATAAGAGAAAGCAATCAATGAACAACTAAAGTGCCACAACGAAAAACTGATGTTTGATGCTTCTCATCTCTCTCTGTTCCTGTCTGTTTGACCCTATCCATCCCTCTCTGACTCTCTGTCTCTGTAAAAAATAAAAAAAAATGCGTTTTTCACTCAACGTGCTGAGTTTCCCAAGTATAGCAAGGACTGACACACGTTTGCCTCATTTTTGCAGAGATACTTTTATCGTAATTTATAAATTCCATCAACTAATTGAAAAATAATACATAAATAGAGATGATTTCTCTCCTAATATTAAGTGAAGTAGATATCTTTTAAGTAATGGTTATAAATAGCATAACTAGACCATTTGCAGCTAATTTTTCCTTCCCAAACTGCATTTTGACCTTGTTAATTTGTTGGTTGGAAAACTGCATGTTTTTTCTAACTTCTAAGTGCAGTGGTGATTATCAGCAGTTCAATGGGATAGTTCAGAATTCACAGTTCTTGAATCCTGTCTTCCAGAACAGGTTGAAAGTGTGCTTTTTTTTTTTTTCATTGTGAAATATTGGAATTGTGGCCAGTGTTTAGGCGAATACCTTTTGAAAGCTGAAATAGGATAGAGCTACCATGTGTATAACGGTGCGCTCAGTAAACCTAATGGGAGTCTTACTAAAGCAGACCCCAGTGAAACCTCATGTAAATTGAATGTTTTTATTGGCACGCTGATTTCTTGCCTGGCCTTCAAACATCTGTTACTGGAATAGTTCTTGTTCCCATGGTGCTATCAGAATAGGAGCTTTCCTGATCTTTGCAGGTGTGGGATGGCCTGAGGAGCTGACCCTCTCTCTCTGTGCACTTTCGTAGATTGTCCTGCCCTGTCACTTACCTCATTATGCAACTGCATTTTCTCCATAGCACTTATCAGTTTATGCTATGTTTATTCCCTTTCTCCCCTCTCTAAAATGTAAAACTGCATGAAGTCAGAGGCCCTGTTTTCCTTGTTCAGCATCCTGTCACCAGTGCCTAGACGGGCCTGGCACAAATTGAGCAATCAATACAAAGTCATTTATTATGTGAATAAATAAACATGTGTAATAGCACCTGATATCATGTCCACTGTCATCATCATCAATATCAGAAAGCATTTGTTCAACAGAGTACCTAGAGTTAATAATACAGTGGTGTATAGTTGAAAATATGTTAAGAGGGTAGCTCCCATATTGTGTTCTTATCCCCTCCCCAAAGCAAAAACAAAAACCCCGGCCCTGGCCGGTTGGCTCAGCGGTAGAGTGTCGGCCTAGCGTGCGGGGGACTCGGGTTCGATTCCCGGCCAGGGCACAGGGGAAGCACCCATTTGCTTCTCCACCCCCACCCCCTCCTTCCTCTCTGTCTCTCTCTTCTCCTCCCGCAGCCAAGGCTCCATTGGAGCAAGGATGGCCTGGGTGCTGGGGATGGCTCCTTGGCCTCTGCCCCAGGCGCTAGAGTGGCTCTGGTCGCGACAGAGCGACGCCCCGGAGGGGCAGAGCATCGCCCCCTGGTGGGCAGAGCGTCGCCCCTGGTGGGCGTGCCGGGTGGATCCCGGTCGGGCGCATGCGGGAGTCTGTCTGACTGTCTCTCCCCATTTCCAGCTTTTAAAGAAAAAAAAAAGATGAAAAAAAAAAACCCCCCACAAAAGAATGTAAGAAGATTTTTTGCAAGTGATGGACATGTTCAATACCTTGGTTTTTGTGATGATATCATGGGTACATGCATATGTCCAGACTCATCAAGATGTATACATTAAACGTGTGCTGTTTTAAAAATATGTATATCAATTATATCTCAATAAAGTTTTTTTTTAAAGAAGAATTTGTTAGGCAGTACCACAGTGATGCACAACCCTGGAGGCTCTGTGTGTGCGTTAAAAATCAGGCCCTGCACAAAACAGACGGGAGCCAAGAGGGACCTGATTAAATGTAAACTCGTCATCAAAGTTGCTCATAGATAATCCACATCAGTGGATCCCTGTATATTTGGAATCATCTTAGGAGGATCCCTGGAGTAGTTCAATAAACAACCCCTTGGGGTAAAGACCCCACAGAGTCCCTAGTACAAACACTGCTTTATAATAAACAGCATTCCGGGCAGTGAGCTCAGTAGCGCTTTCATTCTCTAAGATTCATGATCGCAGCAAGAAACTTCTTTTCATAAAAACAAGTATATACACAAAGTCATTTTTTTTTCATCAAAGTCGGATTAAGTGCAATCTAACGCTAATTTAGAGAGATAGTTAAATTTAATTGACTGATTTGGGTAGGATAAAATGGTAATAATTGTTGGACATGGTATTTAAATTTCATTACCTGAATTTCTCATTGCTGCTTTTCACAGGAGAATTACCTTGGCAAATATGACATAACAGAAACCTTTTCAAAAAGCTTTTACTTGCATTTTCTCTCCGAGGGTATTGGTGTCCTGTTCAAGGATTGGTCACGAGAAGGGCATAATGAGAAGATGAATGTGACTTAACCTTAGAAGTGTTTCCTGCTACTGACTTTTCTCTTTCCCTTAGGCAGAATGAGGTGAATATAGAATATCTTGCAGTTGAATAATTCGGATTGGTTTTAGGCAAGAATTTTTGTGATGTTATAAAAATTGAGATCTAAAAGGAAACTTAACCTTCAGTTCATTCTTTTGATGTATTTTGCCTGAAGCATGGTGCTAGGAGCTGTTATCTCAAATAGGCAATATAAAAATATCTTTCTAATTCACGCCTACAGTTGAAAGATCCTCATGGACTGAAATTACTGTGATCTATCAGAATTCACTATGTTGTGGAAATAAAATAAAATCACACGTCAGGCAAGGAATGATGACAACAATAGACCAGCTTATTATGAAGCTTAAAGTGAAAATGCTTTATTGGCAACACTGTTGGACTTTTGAAGAATTGAGAATATGTGCCAAAATGAGGAGCCACACTGCTGGTGTTCATTGTCATTGATGTGGCTTGTTTGTCTATGGTAAAGTCCAAGCTTTTGTAATCAGTGGCAATACTTGGTTTAAACACATGTGTTTTGGCCCTGGCTGGGTGGCTCAGTGGATAGAGCACTGTCCTGGCACACTGAGGTCATGGGGTCAGTACCCTGTAGGGCGCATGGGAGAAGCAACCCATGAGAGAGCACAACTAAGTGGAACAACAAGTTGATGCTTCTGTCATCATCGTCATTGTTATCATTGTTGTTGAGGTGTAATTTGCATAGCATAAATTTATCATTTTATAAAAACATTTTATTTATTGATTTTAGAGAGAGGAGACAGAGAGAGAGTAAAAGAGAGAGGGGGAGGAAGAGCAGGAAGCATCAACTTGTGGTAGTTGCTTCTCGTATGTGCCTTGATCAGGAAAGCCCAGGGTTTTGATACTTTATCCACTGTGCCACTACAGGTCAGGCAAAACTATTATTTTCTTTTTTTTTTTTTTTTTTTTTTTTTTTTTTTTAAAAGGTTTTATATAATTTTATTTTTTTAATGGGGTGACATCAATAAATCAGGATACATATATTCAAAGATAACAAGTCCAGGTTATCTTGTCGTTCAATTATGTTGCATACCCACCACCCAAAGTCAGATTGTCCTCTGTCACCTTCTATCTTGTTTTCTTTGTGCCCCTCCCCACCCCCTATCCCTCTCCCATTCCCCCCTCCCCCCCGTAACCACCACACTCTTATAAATGTCTCTTAGTTTCACTATTATGTCCCACCTACGTATGGAATAATACAGTTCCTGGTTTTTTCTGATTTACTTATTTCGCTTCGTATCATGTTATCAAGATCCCACCATTTTGCTGTAAATGTTCCGATGTCATCATTTCTTATGGCTGAGTAGTATTCCATAGTGTATATGTGCCACATCTTCTTTATCCAGTCATCTATTGATGGGCTTTTTGGTTGTTTCCATGTCCTGGCCACTGTGAACAATGCTGCAATAAACATGGGGCTGCATGTGTCTTTACGTATCAATGTTTCTGAGTTTTTGGGATATATACCCAGTAGAGGGATTGCTGGGTCATAAGGTAGTTCTATTTTCAGTTTTTTGAGGAACCACCATACTTTCTTCCATAATGGTTGTACTACTTTACATTCCCACCAACAGTGTATGAGGGTTCCTTTTTCTCCACAGCCTCTCCAACATTTGCTGTTACCTGACTTGCTAATAACAGCTAATCGAACAGGTGTGAGGTGGTATCTCATTGCCGTTTTGATTTGCATTTCTCTAATAGCTAAAGAAGATGAGCATCTTCTCATATATCTGTTGGCCATTTGTATTTCTTCCTGGGAGAAGTGTCTATTCATATCCTCTTCCCATTTTTTTATTGGATTGTTTGTTTGTTTGTTGTTGAGTTTTATGAGTTCTTTGTATATTTTGGATATTAGGCCCTTATCTGAGCTGTCGTTTGAAAAAATCATTTCCCATTTAGTTGGCTTTCTGTTTATTTTGTTATCAGTTTCTCTTGCTGAGCAAAAACTTCTTAGTCTGATGTAGTCCCATTCATTAATTTTTGCCTTCACTTCTCTTGCCATTGGAGTCAAATTCATAAAATGCTCTTTAAAACCCAGGTCCCTGAGTTGAGTACCTATGTCTTCTTCTATGTACTTAATTGTTTCAGGTCTTATGTTTAGATCTTTGATCCATTTTGAGTTAATTTTTGTACAGGGGGAGAGACTGCAGTCCAGTTTCATTCTTTTGCATGTGGCTTTCCAGTTTTCCCAGCACCATTTATTAAAGAGGCTTTCTTTTCTCCATTGTGTGTTGTTGGCCCCTTTATCAAAAATTATTTGACTATATATATGTGGTTTTATTTCTGGACTTTCTATTCTGTTCCATTGGTCTGAGTGTCTATTTTTCTGCCAATACCATGCTGTTTTGATTGTCGTGGCCCTATAATAGAGTTTGAAGTCAGGTATTGAAATGCCCCCAGCTTCATTCTTTTTCTTTAGGATTGCTTTGGCTATTCGGGGTTTTTTATAGTTCCATATAAATCTGATGATTTTTTGCTCTATTTCTTTAAAAAATGTCATTGGAAGTTTGATGGGAATTGCATTAAATTTGTATATTGCTTTGGGTAATATAGCCATCTTGATTATATTTATTCTTCCTAGCCAAGAACAAGGTATATTCTTCCATCTCATTATATCTTTTTCGATTTCCCTTAACAATGGTTTATAGTTTTCATTATATAAGTCCTTTACATTCTTTGTTATGTTTATTCCTAAGTATTTTATTTTTTTTGTTGCAACCGTGAAGGGGATTATTCTTTTGAGTTCCTTCTCAGTTGTTTCATTGTTGGCATATAGAAAGGCTATTGACTTCTGTATGTTAATTTTGTATCCTGCGACCTTACTGTATTGGCTTATTGTTTCTAGTAGTCTTTTTGTGGATTCTTTGGGGTTTTCGATGTATAGGATCATATCATCTGCAAAAAGTGATACCTTTACTTCTTCTTTTCCGATATGGATGCCTTTTATTTCTTTGTCTTGTCTGATTGCTCTGGCTAGAACCTCTAGTACCACATTAAATAAGAGTGGAGAGAGTGGACAACCCTGTCTTGTTCCTGATTTAAGGGGGAAAGCCTTCAGTTTAGTGCCATTTAATATGATGTTAGCTGATGGTTTATCATATATGGCCTTTATCATGTTGAGATATTTTCCTTCTATACCCATTTTGTTGAGAGTCTTAAACATAAAATTGTGTTGTATTTTATCGAAAGCCTTTTCTGCGTCTATTGATAAGATCATGTGGTTTTTGTTCTTTGTTTTGTTGATATGGTGTATTACATTAACCGTTTTACGTATGTTGAACCATCCTTGAGATTCTGGGATGAATCCCACTTGATCATGATGTATTATTTTTTTAATATGTTGTTGTATTCGATTTGCTAGTATTTTGTTTAGTATTTTAGCATCTGTATTCATTAGAGATATTGGTCTGTAGTTTTCTTTTTTTGTGCCATCCTTGCCTGGTTTTGGTATGAGGGTTATGTTGGCTTCGTAAAATGTGTTTGGAAGTATTGCTTCTTCTTCAATTTTTTGGAAGACTTTGAGTAGAATAGGAACCAAGTCTTCTTTGAATGTTTGATAAAATTCGCTGGTATAGCCGTCAGGGCCTGGACTTTTATTTTTGGGGAGGTTTTTAATGGTTTTTTCTATTTCTTCTCTACTGATAGGTCTGTTTAGGCTTTCTGCTTCTTCTTGACTCAGTCTAGGAAGGTTGTATTTTTCTAGGAATTTATCCATTTCTTCTAGGTTGTTGAATTTAGTAGCATAAAGTTTTTCATAGTATTCTACAATAATTCTTTGTATATCTACGGTGTCCGTGGTGATTTCTCCTCTTTCATTTTGGATTTTGTTTATATGAGTTCTTTCTCTTTTTTCCTTGGTAAGTCTTGCCAAGGGTTTGTCAATTTTGTTGATCTTTTCAAAGAACCAGCTCCTTGTTCTATTAATTTTTTCTATAGTTTTTCTGTTCTCTAATTCATTTATTTCTGCTCTGATTTTTATTATCTCCTTTCTTCGGCTGGTTTTGGGTTGTCTTTGTTCTTCTTTTTCTAGTTCCTTAAGGTGGGAAGTTAAGTGGTTCACTTGGGCTCTCTCTTGTTTGTTCATATATGCCTGAAGTGATATGAACTTCCCTCTTATCACTGCTTTTGCTGCATCCCATAGATTCTGATATGTCGTATTGTCATTTTCATTAGTCTGTATATATCTTTTGATCTCTGCACTTATTTCTTCTTTGACCCATTCATTTTTTAAAAGTATGTTGTTTAGTTTCCACATTTTTGTGAGATTTTTTTCCTCTTTTTTGCAGTTGAATTCTAGTTTCAAGGCTTTATGATCAGAAAATATGCTTGGTACAACTTCAATTTTTCTGAATTTGCTGATGTTGTTTTTGTGGCCCAACATATGGTCAATTCTTGAGAATGATCCATGTACACTGGAGAAAAATGTATACTCAGTCACTTTGGGATGAAATGTCCTGTAGATGTCTATCATATCCAGGTGCTCTAGTGTTTTGTTTAAGGCTACTATGTCTTTGTTGATTCTCTGTTTGGATGACCGATCTAGAGCCGTCAGCGGTGTATTGAGGTCTCCAAGTATGATTGTATTTTTGTCAGTTTTTGTTTTAAGATCAATAAGTAGCTGTCTTATATATTTTGGTGCTCCTTGGTTTGGTGCATATATATTAAGAATTGTTATGTCTTCTTGATTCAGTGTCCCCTTAGCCATTATGAAATGTCCATTTTTGTCTCTGAGTACTTTTCCTGTCTTGTAGTCAGCATTATCCGATATGAGTATTGCTACACCTGCTTTTTTTTGGATGTTATTTGCTTGGAGTATTGTTTTCCAGCCTTTCACTTTGAATTTGTTTTTATCCTTGTTACTTAGATGAGTTTCCTGTAGGCAGCATACAGTTGGATTTTCTTTTTTAATCCATTCTGCTACTCTGTGCCTTTTTATTGGTGAGTTTAATCCGTTTACATTTAGTGTAATTATTGATACTTGTGAGTTCCCTATTGCCATTTTATAGATTGCTTTCTGTTAGTTTTGTGTCTTGTTTGATCCTTCTCTTTTGTTTTTCTATCTTTTGTTTTTATTTGGTTGTATTCCATACATCTTTCCACTGTTGCTATCTTTTTTATCTCATGTGCTTCTGTGGTGGTTTTTTCAATGGTGGTTACCTTTGAATAATGAAAAGGGTCCCTACCCTGTTCATTGTAGCGAACTATTTTGTGAGTACTTTTGCACTCCATCGTCCTTTGCTACTGTTAATCTCCATCTTCTCCCCCTCTTTCTTTTTGTTGTTGTCACAGTTTAAATTTGGTTTTATTGTGTTCTTCTTGGAGCTTTTACTTGTGGCTCTGTTTTTTTTTGTTCTTTGTATCTGATTGGAGAACCCCCTTTAGTAATTCCTGGAGTGGGGGTTTTCTGATGATAAATTCCCTCATCTTTTCTGTATCTGTGAATGTTTTTATTTCTCCTTCATATTTGAAGGATAGCTTTGATGGGTATAGTATTCGTGGCTGAAAGTTCCTCTCTTTCAGGACTTTAAATATTGGGGTCCACTCTCTTCTAGCTTGTAGAGTTTCTGCTGAGAAATCTGATGATAATCTAATGGGCCTTCCTTTATATGTTGTATTCTTCTTTTCCCTGGCTGCCTTGAGAATTTTTTCTTTGCTGTTGGTTTGTGTCAATTTCATTATGATATGCCTTGGAGTAGGTTTGTTGGGGTTAAGAAAACTTGGAGTTCTGTTTGCTTCTTGAACTTGAGGCTTTAATTCTTTCCACAGGCTTGGGAAGTTCTCATCTATTATTTGTTTGAGTATGTTCTCCATTCCATTTTCTCTCTCTTCTCCCTCTGATATACCTATTATTCTTATGTTATTCTTTTTGATGGAGTCAGATAATTCTTGTAGGGCTATCTCATTTTTTTTAATTTTTGAGTCTCTTTCTTCTTCTCTCTGTTGTGCCTCAAGTTGCTTGTCTTCTATTTCACTAATCCTCTCTTCTATCTGACCTGTTCTATTAGCTAAGCTTGTTACTTCGTTTTTCAGCTCGTGAATTGAGTTTTTCATCTCTGTTTGATTTGTTTTTATAGTTTCAATTTCCTTGGACATATATTCTTTGTGTTCATTGAGTTGTTTTCTGAGCTCCCTAAATTGCCTTTCTGTGTTTTCTTGTATATCTCGGAGGATTTTTAGGATTTCTATCTTGAATTCTCTGTCATTTAGCTCCAAGGTTTCCAATATATTAAATTTTTTCTCCATAGATTTTTCCTCATCTAGCTGTGTTACCTCTCTTTCTTTTGTATCCATGATATTCGATTTTCTCTTCCTTAATGGCATCTGAGGGTGGTTTTGTTGATAGTATTAATGAGATTTAATAAAGAATAAAAAGTTTAAAAAAATAATAAAAAAAAAAAATCAAAGAGTTGTTTTTTAAAAAAAAATTAATAATGAAATAAAGAAAAATAAAATAAAATAAAAATTAAAAAAAAAAAAAAAAAAAGGAAATTATTCCCCCCCTCCTTTTTTCCTCTCCTCTCCTCTCTCCTCTTTCTTGAGAAAATCTTGTGGTGGACTGTGAATTATAACAAACAATGCCTGTGATGGAGGGCCTGAATTGGGGAAAAGTAATAAAGGGGCAAAAAAAAAAAAAAAAAAAAAAAAAAAAAAAAGAAAGAAAGAAAAAAGAAAAAAAAGAGCGTATGGACCCACAAAAAGCAAATAAGGAAAAAATTTGGGTCAAGAATAAAATGATTTGCTTTTAGGTGTTGGTTGTCTAAGAGTTATGATGAGAGGATTAAGAGGAAAACGGAAAAATGGGGGGACAAATTAAAAAATTACTATTGTATTTAGTGGAACAAGAACTAGATAATATGGAGAGCCAGGTATGGGAGCACTGCTAGTGAGTTAAAAAGGTGAAGTAAAAACCCCCCAAAATGCCACAAACATAAGTTTGAGTCCCAGATAAGATAATTTGTTTGTTATTGAGGTTTGAATGAGAGGAGATGTAAAGGAGAAAGGAAGAAACTAATATAGAGGGAGAAAAGAAAGAGAGAGAGAGAAAAAAAAGAGGGAACCACTAAAAGAAGAAAAAAGAAAGGAGAGAGAGAGAGAGAGAGTTAAGGGTTTTGGAGTGCAACCCTCATAGAGAGAAAGGAAGAGAAGAGAAAAGATAATGGGAGATGTAACACTTATGGGTAGTGTAGTTCAAGGAGAGGAGAGAGTAAGACCGGTAGAGAGTTAATCGGCCAAATTGGAGGAGGAAAAAAAAAGTATCAAGAATGAAGACAAGAGAAACAAACGAACAAATATAATAAAATGGGATAGGTTATAAAGTCTGCAGATTATTCTTGATTTTGAGAGGTTATCTTCTTGCTTTTTCTTTTCTCTCCCTCTTCCTGGTCGGTGACTCTGTACCCCGGGTTTTGCCCCTTTGCCACGCTCAGGTGGAGGTTTGCAGTTGATAAGTCTCTATGGCAATGTCATGTATTGTGCTTTAGTCTCGTTGGCAGTCGAGGCTATTAGCATTTATAGGCTCCGACAGTGAGAGAGTCCGTGTTCCTGGAGCCTTTCTCCTAGTCTTTCCTTCCTCAATTAGTAGCCTGATAATCCAGCTATGGGGTTGCCGCTGCCTCTGCCTGGATAGTAAGAGGCTCAAAGAGCTGGCAACTCCCCACTCTATTTCCACTCAGCACAGGGCTCTGGGTAAGGCTCAGTCAGTCAGAGCTGCTAGCATAATCAGGCGGGCTTTCCGGCCATTCAAAGACCTCTGGCTCTGCCACTCTGTCCGGTAACACAGGTGGGCGCCCACTTCCGGGGCGCTTGGAGGAAACTCTCACTCACTGGCTGCGCGCGCAGACCAGGATATCCGGCCAGCAGTCTCACGCTCTGAGTGAAACCCCCAACCGCACGGAAAAGTTGCAGCGTTGGAATTGAGTCTCGCTCCGTCCCCGTGCGCGGCTTTTGCAAGGCGCTGGGGCGGCCCGAGATTCCGCTTTGGCCCACACAAAGGCCCCTGACTCTGCCCCTCTGTGCGATAACACGGGTGCGCACTGCCGAGGCACTCGGAGGAATCGCTCACTCCTTATCTGCGCGCGCAAACCAGGATATGAGGCCGGCCGCGATTCCCTCTGAGTGAAACACCCTCCGGCACGGAAAATCTCCACCGTTGGAATTAGTTCTCACTCCCTCCCGTGCGTGGCTTTCCCAGGGCGCTGGGGCTGCCCAGAGACTCTGCCCTCGGCCCACAGAAAGGCCTCTGACCCTGCCTCTCCGTGGGGCAACACGGGCACTCACTTCCGGGGCTTAGGAAGAAATCTCTCGCCCACTAACTGCGCATCAACCAGGAGACCGGGTAAAATGTCCGCGCCGCTTGTCTTTCTTTGTTTGGGTTTGGCGCGAGTGTTAGCTTGAATTGCCCGGGTTGCCACAGGATCAGATTTTCCTTGGCTTGGATCTCCGTGCCACAGCCTGGTTCGGCCGTTTGTGTCGCGGCCTGGATGTATTCACCCCCTTTGCCCGCCTCAGTTTCTATATTCACAGTTACCAGAGAAAGCCGCCCTGTTTAGGTTAGTGAGGAAGGCGGAGCATTTCTTACTCCCTATTTCCTTCGGGGTTTGGTTATATATTTAGCCAATTTTTCACTCAATCATACCTTTGGGTGTATTGCGAAGCATCTGGAAGCTCCAAGTATAGGTTTTTCTGTTTCTGGTTGAAGATCTTGTTGAGTTTTGGGGGAGATTTATCGGTATCGCTTCCTACCCCGCCATTACTCTGACGTCATCTCCAAAACTATTATTTTCAAATGTGCATTTTGAGTAGATTTATCAATCCAAAAAGATGAAGCATTAATGTACTTTTTATTTCTATGACTTGCCTATCCTGGACATTTCACATAAACTGAGTCATACATATAACGTGGACCCTTTTGTGCCTGACTATTTTTACTTAGTAAAACTTTTCAAAATTCATTTATATTGCAGTAGTTATTAGAACTTTATTTCCTTTTATGGATGAATCATATTCCACTGTATAACTATACCACATTTTATTTATCCACTTATAAGGTAATGAGAATTTGCTTGGTTTCCACTTTTTGGCTATTATGAATATGAATAATGCTGCTATGAACATTTATGTTCAAGTTTTTGTGTGAACATATGTTTTCATTTCTGGAATATATACCTAAGAGTGGAATTGCTGAGTCATATGGGAACTATGCTTAACTTTTTGAGGAATAGCCAAACTGTTTCCCACAGCAGCTGTGCAATTTTTCATCCTCATCAGCAATGTGTGAGGATTCCAATTTCTTTATATTCTTGTCAACACTTGTTACTTTTCATTTTTTAAGATGATAGCCATTTTTGTGGGTGTGAGATGTTATCTCATGTGGTTTTGATTTTCATTTCCCTAATGAATGATGCTGAGCACCTTCTTATGTGTTTATTTGCTCACTCTATCCATCCATTATCTATCTATCTATCTATCTATCTATCTATCTATCTATCTATCTATCTATCTATCTATTTATCTATCATCTATCTATCTGGAGAAATGTCTAATAGAACTTTTCACATTAAAATTTTTTGTGTTATTTGTCTTTTTATTATGAAATGTAATAATTCTTTGTATGTTCTGCATATTGTAGCCTATTAGATATATGATTTGCAGATAACTTCTCTCATTCTGTGGGTTGTATTTCTGTGTTCTTTCTGGCGCTAGGTATGCAGGCTGCTGGTTTGGGGGATGCTGGTGAGATGGGCCATGGAGGATGATACTGAGGTAAGTTAAAATATCACAGAGCTATTTTTTGTCTTGAATAAATGATCTTTAGATTAGTACCAGTCTTTGATTAATATCTGGAGCTCTGACAACTTTTGCCCATTTTTTTTCATTGCTTTTAGGAGGGGGTAAAATTTGGAGGTTCTCATCCTGACATTTTCACTGATATCACCTCGACTGCATGCCTTCTGTCACAGTGCGATGACCGCTTTGGGTTTGGTTTTCTCACTCAGCCTTGTCCAGTCGTAGAAAGATTGACTCAAGCTTCCTTTAAGCCCATCATCACAAAGCTTATCACTGGATATCATTCTCTTCTACTTTTATAATTTGTAAATTTGGGGAGCTGTTCACAGCCTTAGAAATTGCCTAATGGATTGATTCTTTCACACATGAGAAAACTGGCACCCCTGTGAAGTGAAGTGAATTGCTTGGCTTTTTCCTCTAGATAGTAGTTGAGCCTGGAGGAGAATTGACATCTTCTGACTATAGATTAGAGCTCTAACAAAAATACTCAGTATGAATTTTTGCTTACAATTTTCCTGAGTTTTATCACCCAGCCTTCTCTCTCTCTCCGTGTGTGTGTGTATAAAATTATCTTTATTTTTTATTTATTTTTTGCCTGGGCATATGAGCCAGTCCCTGTGAGACTTTGAAAATGCTGAGCTATCATAAGGCCCATGAACAATTCTACTGCTATTCTCATGGGTTTGGTTTTAACCTTGATATGATTTGAGGATTATAAAGATTCCTGGTCTCTGAGAAGCAGCCAGAAGTTTGAGCTATATGAGACCCACACAGTACCAGACACATTTCTGCCTAACTTGCTGGAGTCTGTACTGCGTCATGCTTAGTCAGGCAGCCTCAGAATGGCGTCTATATAGTCAAAGAGACAACAATGGTTTCAAAACGAAAGTTTTGTGCTAAAATGTAGTTATATGATACAAATGTATATTGGAAACCCTTGATTCTAGGGTCCCAAGGGACCATTCTCTGATTGGTGTTTGTGTCAGTTTGCTAGGACTGCCATACAAAGTACCACGGACTGGGTGGCTTAACCAACAGAAATGAATTTTCTCACAATTCTGGAGGCTAAAAATCTGAGATCAAGGTGTTAGCAATGTTGGTTTCCTCCAAGGCTTCTCTCTTTGGCTTTTAAATGACTATCTGTTCCCTTTGTCTTTACACTGTCTTCTCTCTATAACTATGTGTGTCCTAATTTTCTCTTATAAGGACAGCAGTCATATTGGATTAGAGTCCACCATAATTACCTCATTTTAATGTAAGTACTTCTTGAAAGACTATCTCCAACTAGAAACCTATTCTGAGATACTGGGGGTTAGGACTTCAACATATGAACTTGAAATCTATGAACCAATTCTTTTTGCATAAAAAATGAATAGGATACTAGCAAAGCAAACAACATACTCTCTACCCTCCGACTTGTCACGGATCCTACCTATTAGAGCCAATTGTTAAATATTCAGGAAGTTGGCAAGCTTGTTGTAAAACTGTTGGTAGCTTGAAATTGATCACCATTGGAGTATCTGCACCATGAAAATCAGCGAAAGCTACATTGCTGATTTTAATCACCCATCCTCCTGCCTAAAGCTGGTTTTCAAGTACACCACTGCTTGTATGCTACATCCATTTTGTAGAATAGGTCACCTTGTGAAATAAGCCAGCTTTTTCTGAAAAAATGAGAGCTAGGGTAGCTGTAAAATGGTAACAAGAATATATTCATATAAAAATTAAAAGTCACTTGTGAAGACTCTGGTTTCAGATACAAGATGTAAAGAAGTTGAAAGTCATCATTCCATCCTCATTACAAGAAGCAAATTCATCAAATGGAAAATTAATGGCTTTCCTTAGATCCACCAGGGAATTGAGGCCACAGGGCAAACCACCATCCCTAAAACTGGAGCGACAGATGGATACAGAGAGTCACAGCCAATATCAACTGATAGGAAGCAGAAGCTGCTGGATCCAGTAACTGGTAGGAACACTTAAACAGTAATTGATAAATTTCTTAGAGGCCAAGTGTGGAGTAGAGAGTTAAAAACTCCTGGGTGCTCAATCTTAAGGAGTCAGGCATACTTTTCTGGGTTTTACCTGCAGGCACTCAACCAAGTTCTCACAGTGAAGATTGTAGAAAAATTCCTTCGTGCTTCATGAAGTAAAAGGGTAAAAGTAATCATTTTGAAATACCCCCAAAACATTTTTTTTTACAAAGGTTTGTTCTGAAGGGAAACTACTTTACCAGAGTCTTATCTGTCTTGGGAAGGGCAGTCAGATAACTCCAGGCTCTTATAGTCTTCTCATCACACAGAAAGTGAGAAAATAAGAAGCTAAGAAATGCTTCTGTCAATCAAACTCAGGCTCCAAAACACTAAAAATTTATCATAAGATCATAGAATTTACCCCCTCCCCAACACCACCACATCTACAGGGCCCCAGTATAATAATAGTGGATTAAAACTGATAGAGCTTCAAGATACACACTCCATTTAAGAAGGAGTTCTTAGGAAAATCCAAAGACAATAGGAACGGAGAAGTAAAAAACAAAACAAAGCAAGATAACCAGAGGAAACAGAAGCCTCTGACACATACAGGTGTAACAAACATGGAACACAGACTAACTCCTAGGCAGATTAACCTAAAATCTCATGCTAAAAGCCTGATCACCTCAGTTCCAATGACCAGATATAATCATGTCTTGCTTCCAACAAAAAATTTACAAGGCATATCAACAGGCAAGACAAAAACAGAGCCTGAATAGTGAAAGTGAGGATCAGAACCAGACTCATATATGACACAGATTTTGGAATTATCAGATAGGGAATTAAAAATAATTATAATTAATATGTTAAGGGATCTTATTGAAAAAGAAGACCACATGCAACAACAGATGGAGAATGGAATTCCTTTGAGGAACATATAAATGAGGAAAGAATTAGTAAGCTTGAACATAAGTATTGGAATCTCCCCACACTGAAATGGAAAGGGAAAAAAGAATAAAAAAGAATGGAGCAGAATATCCAAGAACCATGGGGCAGATAAGAAAGGAGTTACACACTCATAATGGGAATAACAGGAAAAAAAAAAGTGAGAAAGGCGCAGAAGAAATATTCGAAGTACGGTAATAATGCTGAAAATTTTCCAAATTACAGAGTCACCAAATGACAGAACCCAGAAGCTTAGATAATACAAGCAGGATAACTACCAAAAAAATTCTACACCTACACATGTCATATTCCAATTACAGAAAACCAAATACGAAGAGAAAGAAGTCAGGAGGGTGGGGAGATTTATTTATAGAGGAACTCACATAAGAATTATGTGAAAAAGAAAAGAATGCACTCCTTTTCGGGAACCATGCAAAGAAGAGAGTGTAGTGAAATGTTTAAAGAAAAAATAACCACCAACCAAGAATTCTATAACCAGAAATATTATCCTTCAAAAGTGAAAGAGAAATAAAGACACTCTTGGACAGAACAAACAAACAAACATACAAAACAAACCCACAAAAAACTGTGAAAAATTACTGACGGTAGACCTGCTTTACAAGGAATGTTAAAGAGAAGTTCTTTAGAGAAGAAAAATGTTGAAGGTCAGAAACTCAGATTTACATAAAAAAGGGAAGAGGATCAGAGAAGAATATATGAAGGTGAAATAAGATCTTTTCGTTTTCTTTTTTTAGTTGATTTGATAACTATTTGTTCAAGTAATAGCAACAATGTATTGAATAATTATAAGTATGAATAAGTGAAATGAGTGACAGAAATATTATGAAGAATGGAGGGGAAAATTGAGAATATTGTTATAAGATACCTATACTATTCTTAAAGTAGTATAGTGTTATTTGAAAGTGGATTTGAATTAATTGTAAATAAATATCGCAAATTCTGTGGTATGTAGAAAGATGTGTAATTGATATATTAAGAGGGTAGAGAGAATGGAATCATATAAAATGCTCAATTAAAACCAGAGAGGCATGTCCTGGTCGGTGATACATTAGATGGAGCACTGCCCCAGAGCACTGAGGTCACTGGCTCGATCATGTGGTCTCCAATCCTAAGGGCACCAGCTCGACCCCCGGGTACATATGCGAGGCAAACAATGGTACAAAAAGTGGAACAAGTTGGTGCTTCTTCCCCCACTCCCATGCGTGCGTTCTCTCTCTCTCTCTTAAAAAAATCAGAGAGGCAGAAAAAGAAGGGACAATTAAAACAAAGAAACAAGGAAAAGTTCAACAAATAGAAAAGTTATAAACATGATAGGTTTTAATCCAGCTGTATCAATAATCACTTTATTTTTATTTTTATTTTTTTTCATTTTTTCTGAAGCTGGAAACAGGGAGAGACAGTCAGACAGACTCCTGCATGTGCCCGACCAGGATCCACCTGGCACGCCCACCATGGGGCGACGCTCTGCCCATCCTGGGCATCACCATGTTGCGACCAGAGCCACTCTAGCGCTTGAGGCAGAGGCCACAGAGCCATCCACAGCGCCCGGGCCATCTTTGCTCCAATGGAGCCTTGGCTGCGAGAGGGGAAGAGAGAGACAGAGAGGAAAGCGCGGCAGAGGGGTGGAGAAGCAAATGGGTGCTTCTCCTGTGTGCCCTGGCCGGGAATCAAACCCGGGTCCTCCGCACGCTAGGCCGACGTCAATAATCACTTTAAATGTGAATGGTCTAAATATACTGACTAAATGACTGTCCAAGTAGATAAAGTAAGGCTCAATTACATATTGTCTATCAGTAAGCCGATTTAAAGGGATGTAGCTAGTTAAATCATGCTAACATCAATCAAAACAGAACTGCAGTAATTAAGTTAATTTTAGGCAAAGCAGACTTCAGAACAAGGGAAATTATCATGGGTAAAGAGAGATACTACATAATAAAAACAGGGTCACATCTCCAATATCCTCAATATGCATGTTTCTAACAATAGAGTATTAAAATACATGAAATGAAAAACTGATAGAACTGATCACTACTGCTGTTATGGACAATAAAATAATAATAAAGGGATGTTATATATAATTCTATGCTCACAAATTTGATAGCTTACATAAAATGAACCAGTGGACAGAAATGACTAAAACCCAATAAGAAGAAACAGATAATGTAGTACTATATCTATTAAAGAGTTTGAGCCAATATATAACAAATTTCCAAAAATGAAGACACCAATTCTAGGTGATTTCACTAGTGGATTTTTACCAAACATTTCAGAAGGAAATGACATCTATTCTTTACAACTTTTTCCAGAAAATAGAAGCAGAGGGGACACTTTCTAGCACATCTTATGATATGATACTAGTATTGCATTAACCCCCAAACCATATAAAGACATTATAAAAAAGGAAAACATCAAGCCAATACCTCTTCTGATTATACATGCAAAAGTCCTCAACAATCTATTAGCAAATTGAATCCAACAATGAATAAAAAAAATTATTCATTATGACCACATAAGATTTATCCCATTTTTGCATGGCTAAAGTCCAAAACACAACACCAAAAGCTGGTTTTGATGTGAAACAACAGGAACTCTCATTCATTGCTGGTGAGAATGCAAGATGGTACAATCATTTTGGAAGACAGCTTCTTACAAAGCTAAGCGTAGTCTTACCATATGATCCAGCAATCATAATCCTTGCTATTTACCCAAATGAGTTGAACACTTCTGTACACACACACACACACTCACCTGCATATAAATGTGGATAGCAATTTTATTCATAATTGCCAAAAATGGAAGCAATCAAGATGTTCATCAATAAGGAATGGATAAACTCGTACATCCATACAATGGAGTATTATTCAGAGACAAAAACAAATGTATTATCAAACCACAAAACTATATAGAAGATTCTTAAATGTATATTACTAAATGAAAGAAACTAATCTGAAATAGATTCATATTTTATTATGTCACTCTGTAAAACTATAGAGACATAGAAAAACTATATAGACTAAAAAAATAAGAGTGGTGACAGGGTTCACAGGAAAGAAGGAAGAATGAAGATGTAAAAGTACAAGGGATTTTTAGGTCAGTGACACTATTTTTTATGATACTGTTGTGGCGGATTTATGAAATTTGTCAAAACCCACTGGTTGTACAGAAATGTATAACCTATTGTAAACCATGGACTTTGGTTAATAATAATGTAATCATACTGTTTTATTAACTTTAACAAATGTATCACACCAATGCCAGTTGTTAGTCACAGTGGAAACTGTGTAGAGGAGGAAGTATATGAGAACTTTGCATTATCTGCTCAATTTTTCTGTGAATCTAAAACTGCCCTAAAAGTAAACTCTGTTAATTATAAAGAACAAAAGTATAGCCTGACCTGTGGTGGCGCAGTGGATTGAGGGTCGACCTGGAAATGCTGAGATCGCTGGTTCGAGACCCTGGGCTTGCCTGGTCAAGGCACATATGGGAGTTGATGCTTCCAGCTCCTCCCCCCTTCTCTCTCTCTGTTTCTCTCTCCTCTCTCTCCTTCTCCCTCTCTCCTCTCTAAAAAAAATGAATAAAAAATAAATAAATAAATAAATAAATAAAAGACTATCTTCACTAAAACGAAAAATTAAATATTTATTAAAAAAAAAGTATAAAACATAATATGTGTCCGATATCAATATTTTCTATAACATACTCAGAGATGTTTCATTGAAACAAATTTAGTTTTAAAATAATCAGATTGCCCAAAAGAGGGTGCTAAAGACTTAAAAAGATATCCTTTTTTTTTTTTTTTAGTTTATGTAAAAGACAGTTAAATAATAAAATAGAAGTGATAGAGTAAAAAACAAAAACAACCCTCCCCCAGAAGGCCCTATTATAAGTTAACCCGCATGAAAGTTATCCACATTTTGCCTATGACTCCTGTCCTCCTTCCTCAGGACTCCGAGCCATTGCCTTTGCTCTTGGGTGCTGTTTCTTTGCTGTGTATAAGGGTGTAATTCACCTTGATGATGTTTAGCAGTGATTTAGACTCCAAAGAGCAGGAAGCTGGGTTGGCACAAATACATTTTGACTCAATAAACATAGGTTGTATAAATTGGATTTAAATGGAAATTTTGCAAGTTTATAAGTTTTTTTTTTCCTTTTTTTTTTTTTTTTTTTTTTTTTTTTTTTTTTCCATTTTTCTGAAGCTGGAAACAGGGAGAGACAGTCAGACAGACTTCCGCATGCGCCCGACCGGGATCCACCCGGCACGCCCACCAGGGGCGGTGCTCTGCCCCCCAGGGGGCGATGCTCTGCCCATCCTGGGCGTCGCCATATTGCGACCAGAGCCACTCTAGCGCCTGAGGCAGAGGCCACAGAGCCATGCCCAGCGCCCGGGCCATCTTTGCTCCAATGGAGCCTTGGCTGCGGGAGGGGAAGAGAGAGACAGAGAGGAAAGTGCGGCGGAGGGGTGGAGAAGCAAATGGGCGCTTCTCCTATGTGCCCTGGCCGGGAATCGAACCCGGGTCCTCCGCACGCTAGGCCGCCGCTCTACCGCTGAGCCAACCGGCCAGGGCTCCATTTTATAATACCTTAAGTCAGGGGTAGTCAACCTTTTTATACCTACCGCCCACTTTTGTATCTCTGTTAGTAGTAAAATTTTCTAACCACCCACCGGTTCCACAGTAATGGTGATTTATAAAGTAGGGAACTAACTTTACTTTATAAAATTTATAAAGCAGAGTTACAGCAAGATAAAGCATATAATAATCATTACTTACCAAGTACTTTATGTCGGATTTTCACTGTTTGGCAGAATAAATCTTTATAAAACAACCTACTATAGTTAAATCTATCTTTTTATTTATACTTTGGTTGCTCCGCTACCGCCCACCATGAAAGCTGGAACGCCCACTAGTGGGTGGTAGGGTCCAGGTTGACTACCACTGCCTTAAATGGTGTATTATAAATTTAGAGACACTTTTCTCTTATTCCTGTTGGGTCCTCCAATAACAGTGGCCTTTAAGATTTCAATCTTAAATTTCTCTGTTAGGACCCTGTAATCCATGACTTAATGCACAAACACAATTCATTCTTCAAGATATTATTTGATACCTGACTGGTGATGGCACAGTGGACAGAGCATCAGCTTGGGACCCTGTGGTCTCAGGTTTTAAATCCTGAGGTCACTGGCTTGAGCATAGGATCATTAATATGATCTCAAAGTTGCTGGCTTGAGCTAAAGGTCACTGGCTTGAGCAATGGGTCACTGGCTTGGCTGGAGTCCCCTGGTCAAGGCATGTATGAGAAACAATCAATGAACAACTAAGGTGCTGCAACTACGAGTTGGTGCTTCTTATCTCTTTCCCTTCCTGTCAGTCTCTCTCTCTCTCTCTGAAAAAAAAAATTACATATCATTTGGTGAATAATTTTGTCAAGGAGAGAATCTCCTTGTTAGGGTAACAATATCACAAGTAAACTAAATTTCTTTTTTGTTATATTGCTTTTTTTATATTTTCAAAACATCTTTACTTTTTGTTGGTTGTAAAAGTGTATAAAAAAAAGTGGTGTAAAAATACACTTATAAAATAATCAATTCACAAAGTCCAAAGTGACTTTGTTACTTAATCGCACTTGCAGAGATAAAACTATTAACAATTTGTTATTCTGCTTTCTAAACATTTCCATATATGTTTAGAATGTAAATGGCTTCCATTAACCACATTCTCTAGTGATGTACTTTCCAGGCCTAACAATGAATGCCTGTCCTATATAACATCATTTCTCCTTCACAATGGATGCTGATGATTCCATTTTATGGATATATTATACTTTATGTGTTTAGTCAATACTCTATATATGCAATTTAGTTTAGTTCTTTTTGTTTTGTGCTATTAAGAGTATTGATTTAATAAAAGAAACCTTATAAATACATATTTATGTATTTGTGTTATTATCTCTGTTCAATTAATTCTCAGGATTGAAATTTCAAATTACAACAAGAACACATTTTTATTTTTTGATAGATATTACCATCTACTGCCTGATAAATTTTATAAATATAAAGACCCACACACATGTGTTCTTTTAGGGTTTCTTTCTTTCTTTTCTTTTTCTTAAAGCAGTAACAGCTGCATGTAGGAATGAATTCCTCTGGTTCACGCTGTCCAGGATGGACACGCCCCAGGGCTAGGCAGCATCTAGAATAGCATTTATCTGTTTTGGTAAATGCTATAAAATAACTCCCTCAGTAGCACCAATAATTTGCACTTTAAGTATTCCTATTTTAATGGGTATGTCCTTTGACTGACAGCTGGAAATGCCTCTTGAAGATCTCAGCACCAGCTCCACATTATGGTTCAGCTGCACTCTGGTGATTTGGTAATTTGAGTTTTCTGATCTCGAGCTGTTGTGTATGGTGCTCTGTTAGTGGCTGAATCTTTAATTTCAGAAAGGCTTTCTTCTCTCTAATTAGCCATTTTTCAAGGTGCTTTAATTTTTAATTAAAAAATAACATTTACTTATATTTACAGAGCAAAACCTGGGTGTAAAGGGTATTTGATGCTATCAGGTTGATCTTTGTTTCTAGATTTCTTTTAGTGGAAAACACATTTATTTGACAACGATCATTAACCAGTTTTTTTTTCATTGATGCCCTATAGAACTGGCATATCACGAGTTATGTATTATCTTCATCGATGTCAGTGCCATATGTCAATTTAGCAAGATACTAATAAGATTTACATAATATGATTGGTCAGGACCATTATGTTTGAGGGAAAAACATGAACAAAACCACAGTCTGACAATTCTATTTGGGTAGAATTGTTTGTACAAGTAGTAGCGTAGTAGAATTGGGGCTAAGAAAGTGTGGTGGTATCAGGATGGGAGGCGGGACGAAGTACCAAATGTTGCCAAGTAGCTGAGCACAGAGCTGCATTTTGAAATGAAGGAATCAAAGAAATGTTCATGGGTCCCACAGAACATAATGAGTAGTAGATAACATGACAGCATTAGAATCAGACAAACCTAGGTTTGAAATCTAGCTTTGCCACTTACTGGACAAGCAATGGCTTCTTGAAAGTGATGATAAACCACATGAAAACATCTAAGCAAAAACTAAATGTGTCCCCAATTACCACAACCTTACATCCTTTTACCTGGGTAACAAAAGTGCTCATGGTCACTCTGCTGCCACTTTAACAAAGGAAAGTAAAAGGCAGGAAAATTCAGAGTGGAAAGAGACAGAAGTCATTTAATTGTGAATTGTGAATAAAGTAGATTATATTTAAAAGTTGTATAACATTGGACAGCATGGACACACTGTTGGAGTTCTCTCAAATAATAAGGGAACCTGAAAGTTAAATCTTTTTTTTTTTTTTTTTTGAGAGACAGGAAGGAAGAGGGCTGGGGAGGAGAGAGGTGAGAAGCATCAAGTTGTAGTTGCTTCACTTTAGTTGTTTTTGTTGATTGCTTCTCATATGTGCTATGACCTGGGGGCTCAAACTGAGCCAGCAACCCCTTGTTCGAGCCAGTGACATTGGGCTTTAAACCAGTGAACTTTGGGCTTAAGCCAGCAACCTCTGGGCTCAAGCCAGTGACCTCTGGGTTCTAGCCAGTGACCTTGGGATCTTGTTGATGATCCTGTGCTGAAGCTGGCAAGCCTGCACTCAACCTGATGAGCCAGTGACCTCAGGGTTTCGAACAGGGACCGTCAGTGTCCCAGGCTGATGCTCAATCCACTGTGCCACTACCGGTCAGGCTGAAAGTTAAATCTTATTTAGTTTCATAGTAAATCAATTTTGAGAATGAGGAATATGGAAGAACATGAAATTCTTCCTTGATTCAGTTTTTGTTAAGTGTGGGCAGCAGAAATACTGGAGCATTTGAGGCAGCCTTTGAAAATAAAGAGAGTGCTCCTTCCTGGAGAAGCGAGAATGGTTACACCAGGCTTCCTGGCCTCTGTTACTTCTCAATTTCACAAAATAAGGAAAAACATATCCCATAAATTATCCCATAAAAATCTATAAAGACAAAAATCTTAGTGAACATCATTCTGTATGCGGGTGCATACAGAGAGGCTCACTAAGGACTTGATCTTTTTTTTTTTTTTTTTTCCCTGTATTTTTCTGAAGCCGGAAACGGGGAGAGACAGTCAGACAGACTCCCGCATGCGCCCCACCGGGATCCACCCGGCACGCCCACCAGGGGGCGACGCTCTGCCCACCAGGGGGCGATGCTCTGCCCCTCCGGGGCGTTGCTCTGTTGCGACCAGAGCCACTCTAGTGCCTGGGGCAGAGGCCGAGGAGCCATCCCCAGCGCCTGGGCCATCTTTGCTCCAGTGGAGCCTCAGCTGCCGGAGGGGAAGAGAGAGACAGAGAGGAAGGAGAGGGGGAGGGGTGGAGAAGCAGATGGGCGCTTCTCCTGTGTGCCCTGGCCGGGAATCGAACCCAGGACTACTGCATGCCAGGCCGACGCTCTACCACTGAGCCAACCGGCCAGGGCCTAAGGACTTGATCTTGACAGAGTTGTGGTAGGAATGACAAAGATATGCTCATTTTTTTTTTTTTTTTTGCATTTTTCTGAAGCTGGAAACAGGGAGAGACAGTCGGACAGACTCCCGCATGCGCCCGACCGGGATCCACCCGGCACGCCCACCATAGGGCGACGCTCTGCCCACCAGGGGGCGATGCTCTGCCCATCCTGGGCATCGCCATGTTGTGACCAGAGCCACTCTAGCGCCTGAGGCAGAGGCCACAGAGCCATCCCCAGAGCTCGGGCCATCTTTGCTCCAATGGAGCCTCGGCTGAGGGAGGGGAAGAGAGAGACAGAGAGGAAGGCACGGCGGAGGGGTGGAGAAGCAAATGGGCGCTTCTCCTGTGTGCCCTGGCCGGGAATCAAACCCGGGTCCTCCGCACGCTAGGCCGACGCTCTACCGCTGAGCCAACCAGCCAGGGCCAGATATGCTCATTTTTGTGCTCAGTGCTTTGGAGTTCACAGACAAGATGACCAAAGAGATAATGAGAATTTTAGAGCAAGAAGAAACCAAGACAAATCCCTCATAGCACAGATGAGTATACTGAGGCCTCAAGAAATTTATAATCTTATTTAAAAAGATTAAAAAGGACTTAGAATAATTAAATAGTAATATATAATATATAAGAGTAAGTGTTCTATTTCATGTAGATTATATATAGTAACCCAAAGAGATGAGAGATCCACTGTAGTAGAAGTGGAGAGAGAGAAGAGTCCTGGCATGTGCCGGGAGTACAGGTGTGCAAGGGGCTTGATCCATGCGACCTGGGGTCCAAGCCTTGTATAGGAGATTAAAGAGTAGGAGGAAATTGGTTCATTGAACTGGGGAGACCCCCAAAATGCTCAAAGGTAGAGATGATAGCTTTTCTGGAAGATGTTGGTAAGAGCATTGGGAAGCCCATCCGGACAGCAAAGAAACAGACCAGTGAGAATGAGAACGCCATGAGTATGGACCTTGGTATCCAACAACGGTTGGCAACCCCTGGATTGACAGGTTAATTTGTACTTCAGAAGAATAGGTCAGCAATCATGAAATCATACTGCAGCCACTGATAGGCACCCATGAAAAGCTTCAGATTCAGCAATATGACGGTTAGTTATCGATTCTTGTTTTTACCATGCTTGAATATTGGAGAAGACTTTTAAAGATTTCTATGCTTTAATATCTGTGAAATTAACTGCCACTGTGACAGAGTAACTTAAACACATTTTAATTAATAGTAATAATAATGTATAGATTCACCCTCAAGAACAAGAATAATTGCCTAATCTGTATTGAGTGTCTTCTATGTGCTAGGCACTTTGTTAAGCTTTCGACCTCCATGATTGTGTGAAGCTTAGAGAGGGTGTATAGCCCATTTGAAATTACACAGCTAGTAAGTGCTATGGCCTGACCTGAATTCATATTTTTGTAATCTCAAAGCCTAATGTTCTTGAACCTATGTAATAGTACTCCAACCTTCATTTTTCTAAATGATTTGGGAAAGTTACAGTTACAAGTCTTCAGATATTTTGAGAGAATCATATTATTTAATTAGCTTAGTGTCTAATTCATACATTTTGCAATTTTCTGATATTCTTCTGAGAAAGTTTGTCAGTAGTAAACTACTATTTTGTAGATAATCTATATTTAAAAAAATTATTGGTTCATTTCACATGTGTTGAAAATTCACATCACTACCTGGTATTGTATTTGTGCTATGACTTTATGATTTTCTTATTTAATAGCTTAGAATATAAAGCTGTTGCCACTTGTTTATCCACCTGTTCATCTGTTCATCCATCCATCCTACCATCCATCCCTCCGTCTGTCTGTCCATCTGTCTATCTGTCTGTCCATCCGCATTTACTGAGTGCCTTCTGTGAGCTGGGTACTGATTGGTACATGTGCTGTCACTTTTTTGTCAGTATTGTTTCCACTAGTTAATGAAACAAAAAAATCCCCAAATCTCAGTAATTTCCCACTTACACATCTATTTATGTGACTCTCCTCTAAGCTGTGACTTTCCTCCTCAGAAGACCTCCTTAGCGTCTTCCATTGGATCTTTTGTATTTAATTGGCCATGTAGTGAAGGGTGAGACTGTTGAAGATTGAACACCCAGTGCCTGACGAACATCTGAGCCCAGAAGTGGCGCACTGCTAGCTCACACTCCATCAGTGAGAACTAGTCGTATGTCCTTAGCTGGGCATCCCTTCCCACCAACAGTTTTAGACTATGAAAGAGAAGTATAGATTCCAACTGGTCAGCCCATTATCTTTGTCCAGTCCCTGTCAGTGCTAACGAGTGTATATGCAAGTGTTTTGTAAGCTGCGAAGTACTTTTCAATTTTTTGGTGTTGTTATTTTTACAAATATGAATGAATCATAGTGGAAAATAAATCTAGGCTGGGTGAAAAAGGTGAAGGGATTAAGCAAAAAAAAACCCCACCAAACCTTCATAGACACAGACAGCAGTTTGGTGATTACAAGAGGGAAAAGGGGTGGAGAGAGGTAGAAGAGGGTGAAGGGGGACAAGTGGTGATGGAAGGAGATGACCTGGGGTGGTGAACACCCAGGGCAATGTACAGATGAAGTGGTACAGAATTGTATACCTGAAACCTATATCATTTTACTAACCAATGACACTCCAATAAATACAATAAAAATTTATTGGGACTGACTTGACATGTAAAAGAATATATATTTTTTGTATATAATACATCATCTAATCTTTCTTCAAGCTTGCTGTATTATCAGGATTGTCTGGGCTATATATGTCCATGACCAAGTTCCACTGAAGGCCACCCTTGCAGGGATGGGGAAAGGGACGCATTACCCCTGTAAAATTTCTCTTATTTCCTCTATGCTGAAAGGAGCCAAAGAGTATGAGGATAGGGATGTGATATGTCATTTAAATGTCCATGTTTTAGAATTACAATAAAATGCAATGTTTCAATGCGAATGCCAGTGAGTTTAGTATAAATCCCTCATTTGTTTTGTGAACTTGGATCAATTTTATTTCTTTGGGACTCAGGGTTCTTGTAGTTTCACTCTTATTTTTCAGAGATAAAACAATGGTTCCTCCTAGCTTTAACCTTCTCAAATTATATTGAATAAATAAAATGGGTATGTTTATTACACAAAAGTTTTTTCTTCCTTAAGTAAATTAGTAAAATGGGAATGTAGATTTTGTGCTTGCTTAAGAAGTATTCCAGGGCGGCTCCCTTTTTCTGGATTAACTTCATACTCTGCCCTGGAGTTTCAGTGGAAGTTGACTGGAGAAAATATTATCTTTTCTTACCTCTTTAGATTAGTGGCATGTTCGTTTCAGCTGCTGTTTCAATTAACTGGTCTAATCATGTACCAGATGCCTGGCCTTGTGGGCCCTGAAGTGTAAGGTGAGATGCATTGGTGGAATGGCTAATGAGATTGAAAATAGAAAATAAAAAAAAATGAATGAAGTTGACTACATGGCTTTGGAGAACAGTAGGTTTATTCCTATTATCAAAAACCAAGTGTTGATAATATGAACATTATCAAAGTACCAAGAAGAAAATCTCTTAACAGATCTTGACCTTGTCCCCAGAGAGCTTATATCACAGAGATCACAAAAACAGACTAATTTAACTATAAAGAGACAGTAAAAAAAAATAATGTGCTAATTGCACATTATTTAAACACCAAATTTAAATGTTCACTGATCAGCTATCAATACTCCAATTTAAATCTTAATATAAATTTTTTTGTCCTGATGTTTCAAACATGTAACCAGAGCTTGCAATCATTATTATGTGCATTAATATATTTATGCACATTTTAAGAGAAATTTACAAATACTATATACTTTGAGAATTATTAGTGATCCTTTTAGATTGTTAGTGCATGTTGATTGCTTATGCTATTTTTCTCTCAAATATTAAAAAAAAAGAGTACACATCAGTTTTAATTGTATATTGCAATCTGTTGTAGCACACTGTTAATATGTTTCCTCAAGCTGTAAGGACTGTCTTATACTCTCAGCAATGTGAGCTAGCCTGTATTTTTCCTTATATTCTAGGTCCATGAGTGGTATAGTACTCTTGGCTTGTGAGTGCCCTACGACTCTATACAGGGGATGTGGTTTTCTAGCTGATGTTGGTAAGAGATATTTACCACACAGTGACCTTTCTGCAATTTCTTATTTGTCCTAGTGAACATTTTTTAACCCCAAGGCTGGCAAAATTATGCAAATGATAGAAGTAAACTTGCCCCAAAGGAACAAAGCATGTTATCATGCACATTCAGTAGAGTATAATGACCAACAGACATTAGGGACTAATGGAAATCTTTATGGAGGTTATAATAAACATCACTGCAACCTAGAGGGATTGGGTCACATTGGCGGAATCGATGACAAGAGGCATGACATAATTTCGGGAAACTTGAGTGGGTCTTTGCTAATGGTCCACCCCATGAGTGCATGCATCATCATGGGAAATAAATACCATAGTGGGGCTAGGATCGGAGCTGGAGTGACTTTGAAAGAAGTGCTGAGCCTATGGGAGAGAGCTCGGCACAGTCCGTGCTCATTCTAGCCTCTCACATTCGATCTCTATCAAGAAGGAAACATGTCCCTCTAGGAATCCTGTAATGAGTGTGTTTACAGGCTAAAATTGAGTGGCAACAGTCCCCCTCCCCAGTAATAGGAGCTGAGAGAGATGATTTTTACAGTATTTCCTCTCATCAAAGTAGCACAGGCTTGTCTCTCGCTTCCTGACACAGAAAATTGCATTTTGTCACCCATTTGTCAGTTCTTAGAGATTTTAAGATAATTAAAGAACATTATAGCAGGTGACAGCTGTTGCCGAATGCCGTATTGCTAGTTCTTCTGCTTGTTGGATGCCCATGAATCTTAGATGATGATAGCTTGGTGCTCTAGGTTTAATTAGCTGGTTGTTTTGAATCTGTCTGGGCTTTCAGGTGTGGGGTTAGTAGGCTTGCAGCTTGTTGAATCTGAGCTGGAGGACCTGGTTCTGACCGACTCATAGAAGGTGCCCTGACCCTTGTCAGACAAGAGCACTAACAGGATAAAAATGCAGCTTTCTAGGTGAGGCTACTAAGAGAATCAAGTGCTAATTGGTTTCTTGATGTTCTTGCACTAAAGCATGCTTTTGACTTTGAAATTTATTTTCTGATTAAATCTCCCTCAAGGTCATCTTTTCTATTATACAGCATAGCAATCATAATCCATTTGGATTTATTTCTAAGTTAGCTTACCAAGAATACCCTGACCTGCAGGAGAGAGAGCTAAATGGTCTGACTCTGGCTTTCAGTAGTGTAGACTATTTTCTTCCTTTTCCTGGAGGATTTGAATGCCATTGCGCCACTTCAGAGAAACTATAAACCCTGCTGGAAGCTTCCTGCTTCCTCTCTCTCTTATTCTCCCTAGGTGGGTGTTGAGTTGCCATGTATTTCCACAACTTGTTCACAAAACACGCATATTAAAAAAAACCCCACATGATTTAAAATTTATCTCTGGAAATCATACTTGTTTTTAAACTAATCTTGAAGTGAATTATTTCAGGAATAATTTAAGGATCATCCTTTACTTATACAGAAAGGTCATACCTGACAATATACTCTGAATCATTAAAATTAGTAAGTGGAAGCGCATCAACTTCTACTCTGAAACCACAGTCAAAGCCTTCTGCTTATGGAAAGTACTGAGTTCCTCAGACCAGACAGTCCCTCAGACCAGACACATTCTTTCATACCTTCTGTTGAAGTTTTTGTTCAGAGGCCACATTTTGTGTGAAGCCTTCTCTGAATCTCTCCAGCAGATTGGCCCCTGTCCCTTCAGTTCTGCTTCCTCTGCTCTCTGCATGCATGTACACTGAGAACCGAAACCATCTCGGCAGCCCACTGTCTGCATTAACATGACTTTATTATTCCATTGCCTTCAGCATAACTCTACCATCTGTGAAACTCTTTCCTAGGAAAAAAGTTGTATATAACTCACCTTTTCATTTTAAGGGCTTCTATAGAGTCCCATCAACTCATTTATAGCAAGAATCAGTAGACAGTTTGCACCAGACCCTTTGAACCCCTCACTTCAAAATTCTTACATTGTTGTGTCCACTGATCCTAAACTATTATGTCATGATCCCTACCCAAGAGCAATCAAGCTTTAACATGGAAAGACCTACTTTAAATCAGACTTCAAATTCTCAATAAATACCCCAGCTTGGTCCTTCCTTCTCTGGGACATTACTAACTCTGTTGATTTAGTGTTGTCCCTTAACCTGGTAAGCAGTTAACTGAGCTTTGTTTTATCAACAGATGCCTTGGTGATAGTTTGGGAAACCAGCATTTGACAACATTATAGCCCAAGTTACTTTATCTTGTATTTGATAAAGTACAAGAGTTCAGCATACCATGAACTCCTGAGGACAATAATTACTTCTTTAACCCCCTGCCTATCCTGGGGTCTTATGTCTAACACAGCATGAGAAAGAAATATGCATCTTTTGGAAAAATAGACTTAGGGAACAGAGGCGAAGTTAATGTCTTGGCACACAAAAAACATCTTGTTTGACCAGACTTAAGCTTTCCTGGTGCTTTTCCAAGTCTTCCTCAGACTGTTTTAATGATCTCCATATTCTGGCTCCAGTCCATCCATCTAACTGTATTTCCTGCACATTCTGCACTCCAATAGAGCTGTTCTCTTCATTGGTCTACGCTCTTATGCACCTGCAGGTATTCATGTATTCTGTTCCCGGTGCCAGGAATGCCTGTCTTCTTGCCTGATGCTAAACCTTGCCCAAAATTTAAGGCTGAATTAGTTCTAAATTCTCCATGTAGTCTTTGCCAACTTTTCCACTACATTCTATTCTCTCTTTCCTTTCAACTTTTATAGCACATATTTAGTCAGCATCTCACCATTTTTTGCATGATTCCTCAATAACTGATTTATATTGTTATTTTCAATACCTTGAATTTAGGCTAAAGATCCTATATTCATCCATTTAGTTATTTATTCAGCCAGTGTTTCTAGAAACCCACTATGGCAATGTAGTGTGATAGATGCTAGGGATGCAGGAATATTAAGACAGAGTGACCTTCTGCATTTTTTAAACACCCAAGTTTTTTTTAATACAGGGTCAAGTAAAACATTAACGTGTGGCTAATTATTTTAGTTCTGTGGTGTCCCTCAAGGGCTTCTTTACACTCATCAAAGCATTCAGAGACCCACAGAGAAGTTGACTCAATATTTTATACCCAGTTTTATTGTATATTGTGTCAACCTTGCTTTAAAAGAAACTTACTGTAGAGAAAGCTAACACCAGTTCTCAGCTATTACTATAATTGCTAAGAAATTTTGATCATCTGGAGTAAAAAACAATGACAAAAAGAAGAAATTAAAACAACCTAAACATATATAAGCTATTATAAGACTTTGAATGTTGACCGATTAGGGGTGCTGAGAGCACAAAGGGCAGAGAGTAGTAAGTGTACAAGCTGAAGGCTGAGGTGCCTTTGAATTAAGTTGCTAAGTCTCTAAAACATTGTGAGGAAAAGAATGAGGAGAGCAGAGTCCTAGCCAGCTACAGCATTCCATAGGGCTGCTTTGTTCGGATCTCTAGATGGTGAAAATACTTGTAGTAAGTGGATGGTACAAACAGATTTCCCAAGGTTATGTGTTTTCTCAAATGGTGCCTGATGTTACAAATGGACAGGTGCAAATTCTGGTCCATTGGAGAAGAGACAGCAAGGGTGGGAAAAGAAGCTTACTGGATGCACTGTTGGCAGTCTGTCCAGTAAGCTTCTGAGAGCAGAGGAAGGAGGGCTCTAGACTCTCCAGGGAAGACAGGCTATCAATCAGAAAGAGAAGGTAGAGCTGTGTTCTTTAGAAGAAATTGATTCAGAGGTAATGGAGGGAACACTATAGCCAAGGCTTTCTTGTATTGTGGAAGCAAGGCTATTGGCAACCTCACAGGCATGGGGCTGGTGTACCTTTATTTCCACACACACGGCCAGGCTCTGCAGAATAGGCTCTCTCTCGGAGTAGGACAGTAACAGAGAGGCATGTCAAGGGCTTTTCATACCTAGGGGCAGGACTGAAGGAGGTAGATGGGACTGGGGTCAGCTGGCACTGACATTCAGAGCAACAGTTTAGTCCCTTTCTATTTTTTCTTAGACACTATTAGAATAGCTTACATTATTATGTCTTTTTCTTTGTACTTGGAAGGCAGAGAAATTAATTAGCTGTGAAATGACTCAAGGCAGAAACAAAGATCAAATATGAAGGAAAAGCAAGGTGAATAAATGCATATGGATAGCCAATTCCTGAATGTTCAAGGCAAAAATTAAAAATCACAGGAATTATTTAAGAAATGAAATGGCATACTAATGAAAGATCCGGTGGTTTCACCAGAATTGGTTTAGTTTTGTGTATGCCCTCCCACTTACAAAATAATACATTGTGAGGATCAATATATAATCATTGAAGCAGAAATTATTGGAGAAAAACAATGAGAATTGGAGTATTCAGAAGAAAATCAGTATAACAATTCACCTACCATTGTATAGGAACCTATTAAAACATAATTTGCAACTTTCATCTGCTAGAATATTGTTCCTTCTCACAAATAAGTATTGGCATCATTTCAGACACATTAACTATGTTCCAAGTAGTGTTAATTTATTTTTTCTCATATCCCCAATTACCACAGTATATTCATTTTGATTTAAAAACCCAGAGCACAGCTTAATTTTAACAAATAATTTAATTTAGAGGAACTATTTATTGAATTTTACTAAATTGTATTTTTTCCCCATAGAGTAATACTACCATATAAAGTTGAATAGTCAAACTTTGCTTTCTATTATTTCTAGCCTTTCCCTCTAGGACATTTATACTCTTTGATCTGAAGGAAGCAATCTCGTCTCAATTTTTAAAGATAATTTTTTATTGATTTTAGAGAGAGGAGAGAGAGAGAAAGGGGGATAGGAGTGGAAGCATCAACTTGTAGTAGTTGTTTCTTGTATGTGCCTTGACTGGGCAAGCCCAGGGTTTAGAACTGGCAACTTCAGCATTCCAGGTCAATGGTTTATCCACTCTGCCACCACAGATTGGGCAAGAAATCTGTAACTGGCTGTGATCAATTAATTGTAGATACCACTGCACTTGAACCAGCCTCTATTTTATTTTATTTTATTTTATTTTATTTTATTTTATTTTATTTTATCCTTCTCCTTCTTTCTTCTTCTTCTTCTTCTTCTTCTTCTTCTTCTTCTTCTTCTTCTTCTTCTTCTTCTTCTTTTTCTTCTTTTTTTTTTTAGAGAGGAGGGAGAGAGAGAGAAAGAAGGAAGGAGCAGGAAGCATCAACTCCCATATGTGCCCTGACCAGGCAAGCCCAGGGTTTTGAACCGGTGACCTCAGCATTCCAGGTTGATGCTTTATCCACTGTGCCATAACAAGCCAAGCCAGTCTCAGTTTTCTTATTAAACTTATTTTACCTATAATTGATCAGAGGGTAGTCATCCTAGCAGCAGATATATTTAGAGGACAGATACTAATTCAGTTACTGAGAAACTAAACTGATGCATCAGTTCTTAATCCTGATACACTCTTTGTTTTAACATGTGTTGGCCATGTCTGTATTTTTAAAAAAATTCTTGAGTTCATTTATATTGTCCACATCTGCACTCTTCTTTTCCTGTAGTGGAGACAGACTCTGATCAGGTGAAATTGAAGACACCCCGGAGAGACCAAATTTTAAATATAAAGCAGAAGACTGGCCACTGAAAGCCCTTCCTTCTGTTTTTGGCAGATGGCTGTGAGATCTTAAGTGTAGTAAGAGCTTCATTTCTCCATCTTTTCCAAGGGGTTTGACATATATCAAAATACATCTTGCACTGATAGAAATTTGAAGATAATTTGCAAGAGTTAATTGACAATTTCTGTAGAAATTGTTCTAAAGTTTTGATGAAGATATTGTATTTTAAAATTTTATCTTGTTCACAGATAATAAAATTGTGATTTTAAATTGAGCTTGAACACTAAGCTTATTTTCATAAGATAAAAAGCCACATATTCTACATTTACTGTAACTTTAAAAATAAAACTTTGTTCAAGTGAATAATTTTCTGTGCATAAAATGGAAAAGAGGCTTTTCAATATGACTAGTAGAGTAATTATTACCTTTTTTGAGCTCATATCACCGGAGTGCTGCTATGGTATGAAATGAAAAAAAATATGGTAAAAGCAATAATCATTTATGCTTCCAATAATCGATCTAACAAAACTTTCACTGTTAGAACAAGCTGCTATAATATCAATCTCATTACCATTGCCATTATAACAACAGAGCATGCATTAAATAAAAAATTAAATATGGTGTATTCTAGACTTATGCACTGAATGATGTCAAATGACTCTTCTAACACCATTGGGTCATAATTGTGGCAGGCATAGAGTAGCTCAAAGCAAGAAGTGCATCCTTGACTGACATGTGATGGTGCAGTGAGTAAAGCGTTTGACCTGGAATGCTGAGGTCACCAGTTCAAAACCCTGGGCTTACCCAGTTAAAGCACTAACGTGAAGCAACTAGTACAAGTTGATATTTCCTGCTTCTTCCTACCTCCTTTTCTTTCTTTCCTCTCTGTAGAAAGAAAATAATAATAATAATAAAGTGCATCTTTGTCTCTAGTTATTGGAGGATACCATGGGCTCCTTTTGAGTAGGTTAGTGCTCTAGTACTTTGGAGTATAAAAGAAGAGTGTGAATTACTACTAGTTTAGTCTTAGAATAGATTTATTCATTGGAATGAAAATGTATTAGGTGACCTAAAGAAAAAAATACATTCTATGTGGATATTATATGATTCTAGCCTTTTTTGGGAAATACTTCATAGATTTGATTCCTGTATCTTAGCACTTTATATGTCATGGACACAAGAGATATGAACACCTAAGAGTTCTCCCAGAGAACCTAATATGTTTTCATCAGTGTCTGGGTGGTTATGCTGCTGCTTTGAACAACACCAGCAAGTAAAAAACAAGACTTGTTCTATGTTGGTCTATCGCCATAGTCTATGTGTGCTGCAAACATGGCTGCTTTGTTACTTTGACTATGTGAGTAGCGAAAGGCTCAGACCTCTATCTGGGGTGGTGGGAGGCAGGAAGGGAGAGCCAGGGCACTGACCGTGACACAAGCAATAGTCATAAAACTCCTGATCACTCTCTCCTAGTCCTGATTAAATTGAGTGTTGATAGGTTGATTAAGGTCCCTTCTCGACTTCCAGGACATCTGCTGCTACCAAATGTTAGAGTCTCATAAACATTATAAAGTAATAGAAAACAGAAAAGTTAAACTCTTCCTGTTTTGTTTCTGTGAAGAGCAAGCAAATTTCAAGTTTTTTGCCCTTACTTCTAAAACATCATTAAATGCTAACTTGGAAAGGCTTTCATTCATTTGACACTGTTATTAGGATGCAATATAGAGTCATTTATCAATAGGTCAGCAAAGTTATGAGTCCTTTATGAGGCCTTACCTCATAAAGCCACTGACAGCACTGAAGTGGCAAGGTGGCAGGAGAGGGGATTTTAAAGGAGGTGGATGTTGTTCAGATTTTGTGCCGGCCACTTCCTAAATGTGGGGCCTTGTAGAGTTAGTTGTCCTGAGTCTGTTTTCTCACCTATAAAATAAGGATACTAACACATAATTTATAGTGTTATACCTGACACATAGATAGTGGTTAATGGTATAGAATGCAGGATTTGTTGTAGGGATTTAGCCTCAGACAATTGAGAGATCATGTTAGAAAGTTTGTGTGCAGTATTGCTTCTGTATTGGAGGCTACAGTTTGAAGCTCGCAAGATGGGCAGTTAGGAGGAAAGAAGGACAAAAAGTAGGGGAACTGCAGGGATGGTCTGAAGCCCTGGAAGATGAACTGGAACCCACAAGGGTCTCTCACTGCTTCTGAGTCTACAACTTTAATGAGGTGGATGACCTGGCACCCTTCATCACAGAGCAGAGGCACCTAGCTCAGGAGTGGGAGAAACTGAAGGAGGGGATTTGACAGTATCTAGAGGAGTTGTGGCCTGCTTGTTATAAAATGGTCTGTGTTGTTCACATGTATCTAATACTACACAGGGAAGGGGATTCTGACAAAAGTTGATATTGAACATAGCCACCATAGTATCTACTATTAAGAATTCTTTTCAAAAGTTCTCTTCTGTTAATCACTCAGCCCATTCTAATACCTTGCGTGCAGTTACTACTTCAATTTTTCATAATACTCAGAGCTCACACAATGAAACTCTCTCCTCTTCAATATATCTCTATATCAGTGGTTCTCAACCAAGATGATTTTGCCCCAGGCAATGTTTAGAGACATTTATAGCTGTCATGATGGGGAAGAGTGCTATTGACATCTAGTGCTTAGGAACAATAAATGTCCTGTGATGCACAGAACAGCTTCCCTCCTTCCCCCAATAAAGAATTATTCAACTCAAAATGTCAATAGTGCTTTTTAATCTCTTTACCCTTTCACCTATTCCCCCAACTCCCCTCCTGTCTGGCAACCTTGAAATGTTCTCTGTATGAGTTTGTTTCTGTTCTGCTTGTTCCTTTATTTTGCTTTTTAGATTCAATTATGGATAGTTATGTATCTATCGCCATTTTAGTGTTCACAGTTTTTATTTTTCTTCTTCTTCAAGAAGATCCTTTTATATTTTATATAATATAATACAGGTTTGATGGTGATGAATTTGTTTAGTTTTCTCTTGTCTGGGAAGTTCTTTAGCCACCCTTTGATTCTAAGTGATACCTTTGCTGGGTAGAATAATCTTGGTTGTAGGTCCTTGCTTTTTATCACTTTGAGTATTTCTTGTCAATCCCTTCTGGCTTTCAGAGTTGCTGTTGAGAAATCAACTGACAGTCTTATGGGAGCTCTCTTGTAGGTAACCAACTGCTTTTTTTCTTGCTATTTTTTAGTTTCTTTCTTTGCCTTTAACATTTTGCATTTTAATTATGATATGCTTGGTGTGGACCTCTTTGGGTTCATCTTGTTTGGGACTCTGCACTTTCTGGACTTGTATGTCTATTTCCCTCACCAGTTTAAGGAAGTTTTTGTCATTATTTTATCGAATAGGTTTTCAATGGTTTCCTCTTTCTCTTCTCCTTCTGGCACCCCCATGATGCAAATGTTGAAGTGTCTCAGAGGCTTCTTATATTATCCTCACATTTTTGGATTCTTTATTCTTTTTGCTGTTCTTATTGGATGATTTTTTTTGCTCCCTTGTATAATAAATCACTGATTTGATTCTTGGCTTCATCTACTCTACTATTGTTGATTCCCTTTAAATTATTCTTTATTTCAGTTCATGTAGCCTTCATTTATGACTGGTCCTTTTTTATGCTGTTGAGGTTCTCACTAAGTTCACTGAACATCCTTAAAGGTGAAGGGATTAAGAAATACAAATTGGTAGTTACAAAATAGTCATGGGGATGTAAAGTACAGCATAGAGAATATAGTCAATGATAGTCTAATAAGTATGTATGGTGTCAGATGGGTGTGAGATTTATTGGTATGATCCTTAGTAGGTTATGTAATGTGTAATCACTGAGGTGTACGCCTGAAACTAATATATATATAATGTATGTATGTCAACTGTAATTGAAAAGTAAAAATAAGGAAGGAGAAAAAAATATCAATAGTGCTAAACCTGAGAAGCCCTGGTGTATAGTGACCTTCTCCTCTATCCTTATGGTTTCTGTGGAAGAAATAACTTCTTACCTAAAGTCAATTCCTTTACCTGTCCTTTTTGTTCTATCACTCCCAATGTTTCAAAAACCCATTCATTCATTTCTCCCTACATTTTAGCTCACAGGCTTAACAGAGTAAACAGATTAAAACAGTCACATTTCTCTTCCCCTTAGATCTTGCAAATTACCGTGCACTTACTACCTTTTTCTTTAATTAGCAAATTCTCTAATTGAATGATCCATGTTGGTTACTCATTTCCTTTATACCTTTAGCCGTCTGGTGCCTCTTAGCAAAACTATTCTTTTTTAACTTAGTAATGAGCTTATTCTGGCCAAATTTGTGGATGTTTTAAATGTAAAATTAATTGACTTTCCAGTCAATTTCATTTAATTTCCTATATATATACAGTCTTCAAATTCTCTCTTATCCCTGACTGAAATCATTATGTCAAACTATCCCTAATATTATAACAAAACTTTTTTAGCCAACATCTCCAAGGACTTCCAGGTTGCTAAATCCCATGTACAATTCTCAGTTCTCTTCCTCCTCATTTTCTCAGTAGTATCTGACAATTTTGATCACCCTCCATTGAAAAGCCTTCAGTTTGGTTAGCGAACTCTGAACTCTTCTGGTTTTTCTCCAGTTATACTCTTTCTCAGGTCCTTCCTTTTCTCCTATACCTTTGAATTTTGGAGGCTTACATGACTCAGTTTTTGAATTTCTGACTTTGTTTTAACAGTCCCTTCCTGATGACTGTTTTTCAGTCTTAGTGCTTTAGATATTATCTCTATATTTATAACCCTAAATTTATAGCTGTAGACTGAATCTAGATGCTGATCTATGGTCTCCTATATTCAATTACTTTTCAAAAAAATCTCCAGTTGTTTTTGTAAATGGAAATATCAATCAATCCTGTTAATATCTGAAATTCCGGTATTTTCTTATAAACTTACACCTCCAAAAATGTCAACTTTATCCTTCCAGTTGTCCAAGTCCAATGATTTGGAATATCCTCAATAATTCTCTCTCACAAAGTATATATAATCAACCAGAAAATATCATCATTTTTGTCTTCTCTACATATCCAATTACTTTTCATCACCTATAGTGTGAGACCACCATATATACTTCCCAACCAATGCACTGTTATTTTTCACCTAGATTGCTCCAGTACCCCAGCTGTGTTCCCCTTCCCTCATGCTTCATATCTTTAGCACTGACAAAAGGTTTTCCAGCCATACCTTTGGCCTTCTCTCCAGAGCACACTTTCATAGCAGCGAATCTCCTAGTTTTAGCATCTTTTGCAATCTGGGCCATCTGGGAGTTTCCCAAATCAAGTCCTGGTTCCTTTTTGCTTAATAATCTTCCTCAAGTTGTCTTTTACCCTCTAACACGGGGGTCCCCAAACTATGGCCCATGGGCTGCATGCAGCCCCCTGAGGCCATTTATCCGGACTCTGCTGCACTTCTGGAAGGGGCACCTCTTTCATTGGTGGTCAGTGAGAGGAGCACAGGATGCATCTGCTGGAGTACTGTATGTGGTGGCACTGCGAAGTGCGGTGTCACTCACGTACAGTACTACTTCCGGTGACATGGGACGCACGCATCACGGCTCCAGAAGCACGTCATATCACTCATTACGGCTAGCAGTGACAAATATGGAACCGGACATTGACCAACTCATTAGCCAAAAGCATTCCATAGTTCCCATTGAAATACTGGTCAGTTTGTTGATTTAAATTTACTTGTTCTTTATTTTAAATATTGTATTTGTTCCCGTTTTGTTTTTTTACTTTAAAATAAGATATGTACAGTGTGCATAGGGATTTGTTCATAGTTTTTTTTATAGTCTGGCCCTTCAATGGTCTGAGGGACAGTGAACTGGCCCCCTGTGTGAAAAGTTTGGGGAGCATTACAATAAAAAAGCATTTTATTTTAAGTGGCAAGAAGAAAACAGGCTGTGTCTTCAGTGCTTTGCCTAGAAATCTCAGCTAAATATTCAAATTTATCACTTATGAGTTCTGTTTCTCATACAATGGTTGGTCACAATTCTGTGAAGCTCTCTGCCACTATATAACAAGGATTGCCTTTCTTTCAATTTCCAATAGTATGTTTCTCATTTCCTTCTGCTTCCCTGAGCAGCACCTTCAATGTTCTTATTTCTATCAATATTCTGTTTATGACAATATACATATTCTCCAAGGTGATATAGGATTCCTCTATCGTACTTTTCACTTCTTTTTGAACTCTTACCAACATTGTTTTCAATGTTCATATTTCTATAAATAGTCTATTTAAAGCAACCTAGACTTTATGTATCATGTGCCTCAAAATTCTTTCAACCTTTGTCCATTGCCAATTCCAAAGCACTTCCACATTTTTAGGTATTTGTTATAGCAGTACCTCACTTCTTGATATCAAAATCTGTTTTAGTTCCCTTTGGCTGCTATAACAAATTACTAGAAACTTAGTGACTTTAAATAACAGAAATTTATTTTCTTGTAGTTCTGAAGGACAGAAGCCAGAAATCAGTATTACTGAGTCAAAATCAGGGTGTCAGGAGGGCTGTGCTCACTTTGGAGGCTCTAAGGGAAAATACTTTTCTTGTGCCTTCCAGCTTTTAGTGGATACCAGCATTCCTTGGCTTGTGGTTGCATCATGACAGTCCTCAAGGCCAGGATCTTTAAATCTCTCTCTGCTTTATCTTTACATTGCTTTCTCCTCTTTGTGTGTAAAATCTCTCTCTGCCTCCCTTTGCCTTTGGGTAAGGCCAATTAATAAATAGAGATGATCTATTATATATACCAACCCAGCTTTTAAAACCTCTTCTGCCCACTGTTTCAGTGGAGTTGAGTTCAGATTGCTCTTTCTCTCCTATTGTAATACTTTTGAATAAATTCTTCCTTACCTGTTTAACTTTGGTACAACTTCTGCTTTGACAATGGTTTCATATACTAACCATTACCCTTTAATCATTTCCATCAAGGCTCTCAATATGAATGTAAGAATGTTATCACTTTTAGAGAAAATTATTAAATAATTCATCATTTTCATGCCCCCCTAAATGATAGCATGTTTATGCTTAGAAAAGCATTAGAAAATGTAACTCTTGATCTCCTCTTCCTGGATATATCCTCTTTCATCATCTCATTTTTCACAAATTCCCTGATAATACTCCAGTTATGCTTATTTTCTCTCATTTGAAGCTGTTAAATGATAATTATAAAAAGATAAAGATTTTTATTTAACTCATGAATTAATGAGGGAATTATGTAGATGTAGATGTTTAATAGGTTCAAAAGAAAATCCTGGCTTCTCTGCAGTGGGGAAGGGAGGTCAAATGACTTTTTGGACAGGGGAGATTTGTGTCTCTGTAGATAAGAATTATTTTTCATTGCTATCAACTATCTATAATTTACAGAGATGTAGCATAGCTGCTGTAGAATCATAAACAGGTAACGTGGAGATATGTTATAGACAATGCATAGTTCTCCTTTGAAGCACAAGTTTTTCTCTAGAAAGCCTTGACTCAGTTTTTACTATTGACACAGAGTTGCAAGATGAAAATGTTAGAGACTGTAAAAATTTCTCAGGGTTTGGATAACTGTTTTATTCATAACAAGAAAGGAATATAAGGTTAGAGTATTTTCAATAGAAGCAATCAATGAGCCTGAGAAAGGATTTAGTGAAAGGACTGTTACATTAAAGAATGAAGTTCAGAATCTCAAAATGGAAGGAACTTCAGCTTTTGTGCTACTGATAGGTAAGGATGAAGAAAATGTCAATTTGACCAGAGTGCTCAAGATTTTTTATATTTGAAATAGATTTGGCCTGATGGATCGCCCATGAGCCCTTTGAACCTCTGAAGTGTGATTCTGCTAAGGACAAAGATAACGAAGCCAGACATCCCTGGATGAATCTGTAAGAGCTTGGGCAGGAGGCATGCTCAAAAGGGAAATTCAATGGGCAAAACATGAAAGGGTATTAAACTGTGTGGTGGGTTCATCAGAATCCCAAAAGTCCTCAATGCCAAGTTTCATTAGTCCTGAGTGATCTTTGCTCTCAGTGCGGTATGTGGCGTCCTGTGGCATAAAGCATTGTTAAATGTCCTCACATTTTAGGGACAATAGGAACAATATGCAAATTAACTATGGGTAATGTTCCTGGCAATCTACAATTATGGGCATTTAAATTTTTTAGATGCAAATTAAACCCAAAGTTCCTTGTAAATAGTGCCAATTTGCCTCCAAATAACATGTTGCAAAGATAGAATAATTTACCATAAAAGCCTGCACCAGCAACAGTAGCTGGCACATACATAGATACTATTCAGTAAGTGTGTGTGGTATTGACTGACTGGAAAAGCATCCAAGAAGAGTTTTCATTTTTCTATGATAAAAAAGGACATCAATGCTCTGTTATTAAAAAAGAAGTGGCTAACTTCAAGCAGAGTGATGGTGTGGCATTGTGCTACTAATATGCATGCTAACTATAGTTTCATTTTCCTTAGTATTCCTATATGTTAATGATATTTACATCCTCTCCTTATCACTGGGGCACCGAAACGTAGGATTCAAGAACACTTTGGCAGTGCAAGTGTAAATAAACACACATATCATGAACAAGAATATCTAGCCTTGGGAAATCTTTCTGTACATTGGAGGCAGAGGGTTACCTAGTACCTCACAGTCTCCAGGGGTGTTTGTAGTTATATGTATAATGTATCTTGTTTGCTAAGTAATAGGCTTATGGAGTTGAACAACATGGAAATAAAATATACTGACCTCTTTGATTGCAGAAACTCTTTATTAACTACTTCCCTTATATACTATGAGGGTATCCATCTGCTCCTCCTTTTCCTTCTCCCCTCCTTCTTTCACATGTCAGTAACTAGTTGAAAGCTGAATAGGAAACAACATAGTACATAATAAAAAAACAAAACCCTAACACAATATGAAATATTGAAAGAAAATATTTTAAACATGCAAAAGATTATTTATCTGAATTTGAACCAAAGTGAGTAAACAAAATCTTCAGAAAAAGTAATACATTAAGGTACATTTTGAACACAAAACTGGAAAATTATATATCAAATTGTGCTCATAATCTTCTCTAGGTGATAATTTTTGTTTTCTTTTAAATAATTTATTGTAATTTACTTTAAAAAATTACTAAAAAAGCCTTTTATTTTAGTTAAAATGGACATTTATTATTTCCTTAATAAGAAACAAAAGTTACAAAAAGTCTTTGGAATCTGTGCTGGTGTCATTTCCAATCTTGTTTTCATGATAATATTTACATGTTATATTATAAATATTTTATATGTAATGTATATATATGGATTTCAATGCTTATTATTTTACTGAGTAATTTAAAAATATTTATGTATATTTTTTCTTTTAGTATATTTATGTTCTGCAGTATCATAAAACAATCTTCCAGTGCAGTGCTTTAGAGTTATGGTTTGATCTTAAATTATACTACATATACATAGAATATATATGATGTAAATAGATAATATGTTCTTATAATTGAAATATACATATATACATATGCATATATAATTAAGTATATATATAATCATTCCACCTGTTAATATGCATTTAGTTTGATTTAAATATATTCTTATTTATTTATTTATTATTTATTCATTTTTAGAGAGAGAGGAGAGAGAGAAGGGGGGAGGAGCAGGAAGCATCAACTCCCATATGTGCCCTGACCAGGCAAGCCCGGGGTTTTGAACCAGTGACCTCAGTGTTTCAGGTCAATGCTTTATCCACTGCGCCACCACAGGTCAGGCTGATTTAAATATATTCTATTAAGAGTAAATATTACATAGAATGAAGAGACAGTATGTTATTATTCTTTAATATACAGAGTTATATTTCACTTGTTCAAATATATAATACTTTTCAGATAATCATCTGAACTTTTACTTTCATAAAGCATGCATTTTACTTTAATTTATTCTTTTTTTTTTTATAATAAATTTTTATTAATGGTAATGGGATGACATTAATAAATCAGGGTACATATATTCAAAGAAAACATGTCTAGGTTATTTTGTCATTAAATTATGTTGCAAACCCCTCGCCCAAAGTCAGACTGTCCTCCGCCACCCTCTATCTAGTTCTCTGTGCCCCTCCCCCTCCCCCTAACTCTCTCCCTCCCTCCCTCCCATGTCCTCCCTCCCCCCACCCTTGGTAACCAACACACTCTTGTCCATGTCTCTTAGTCTCATTTTTATGTTCCACCAATGTATGGAATCATGTAGTTCTTGTTTTTTTCTGATTTACTTATTTCACTCCTTATAATGTTATCAAGATCCCACCATTTTGCTGTAAATGATCTGATGTCATCATTTCTTATGGCTGAGTAGTATTCCATAGTGTATATGTGCCACATCTTCTTTATCCAGTCTTCTATTGAAGGGCTTTTTGGTTGTTTCCATGTCTTGGCCACTGTGAACAGTGCTGCAATGAACATGGGGCTACATGTGTCTTCACGTATCAATGTTTCTGAGGTTTTGGGGTATATACCCAGTAGAGGGATTGCTGGGTCATAAGGTAGTTCTATTTGCAGTTTTTTGAGGAACCACCATATTTTCCTCCATAATGGTTGTACTACTTTACAGTCCCACCAACAGTGAATGAGGGTTCCTTTTTCTCCACAGCCTCTCCAACATTTGCTATTACCCGTCTTGTTGATAATAGCTAATCTAACAGAAGTGAGGTGGTATCTCATTGTAGTTTTGATTTGCATTTCCCTAATAACTAATGAAGCTGAGCATCTTTTCATATATCTGTTGGCCATTTGTATCTCTTCCTGGGAGAAGTGTCTGTTCATGTCCTCTTCCCATTTTTTTATTGGATTGTTTGTTTGTTTGTTGTTGAGTTTTATGAGTTCTTTGTAAATTTTGGATATTAGGCCCTTATCTGAGCTGTTGTTTGAAAATATCATTTCCCATTTAGTTGGCTGTCTGTTTATTTTTATATCAGTTTCTCTTGCTGAGCAAAAACTTTTTATTCTGATGTAGTCCCATTCATTTATCTTTGCCTTCACTTCTCTTGCCATTGGAGTCAAGTTCATAAAATGTTCTTTAAAACCCAGGTCCATGAGTTTAGTACCTATGTCTTCTTCTATGTACTTTATTGTTTCAGGTCTTATATTTAGGTCTTTGATCCATTTTGAATTAATTTTAGTACACGGGGACAGGCTGTAGTCGAGTTTCATTCTTTTGCATGTGGCTTTCCAGTTTTCCCAACACCATTTGTTGAAGAGGCTTTCTTTTCTCCATTGTGTGTTGTTGGCCCCTTTATCAAAGATTATTTGACCATATATATGTGGTTTTATTTCTGGGCTTTCTATTCTGTTCCATTGGTCTGAGTGTCTATTTTTCTGCCAATACCATGCTGTTTTGATTATCGTGGCCCTATAATATAGTTTAAAGTCAGGTATTGTAATGCCCCCAGCTTCATTCTTTTTCCTTAGGATTGTTTTGGCTATTCGGGGTTTTTTATAGTTCCATATAAATCTGATGATTTTTTGTTCCATTTCTTTAAAAAATCTCATAGGGATTTTGATGGGAATTGCATTAAATTTGTATATTGCTTTGGGTAATATGGCCATTTTGATTATATTTATTCTTCCTATCCAAGAACAAGGAATATTTTTCCATCTCATTGTATCTTTTTCGATTTCTCTTAACAATGCTTGGTAATTTTCATTATATAGGTCCTTTACGTTCTTTGTTATGTTTATTCCTAGGTATTTTATTTTTTTTGTTGCAATCGTGAAGGGGATTATTTTTTTGAGTTCGTTTTCTAATATTTCATTGTTGGCATATAGAAAGGCTATGGACTTTTGTATGTTAATTTTGTATCCTGCGACCTTACTGTATTGGCTTATTGTTTCTAATAATCTTTTTGTGGAGTCCTTCGGGTTTTCGATGTATAGGATCATATCATCAGCAAAAAGTGATACCTTTACTTCTTCTTTTCCGATATGGATGCCTTTTATTTCTTTGTCTTGTCTGATTGCTCTGGCCAGAACTTCTAGCACCACGTTAAATAAGAGTGGAGAGAGTGGACAACCCTGTCTTGTTCCTGATTTAAGGTAGAAAGTCCTCAGTTTTATGCCGTTTAATAGGATGTTGGCTGATGGTTTATCATATATGGCCTTTATCATGTTGAGATATTTTCCTTCTATACCCATTTTGTTGAGAGTCTTAAACATAAAATTGTGTTGTATTTTATCAAAAGCCTTTTCTGCATCTATTGATAAGATCATGTGGTTTTTGTTCTTTGTTTTGTTGATATGGTGTATTACGTTAACCGTTTTGCGTATGTTGAACCATCCTTGAGATTCTGGGATGAATCCCACTTGATCATGATGTATTATTTTTTTAATATGTTGTTGTATTCGGTTTGCCAGTATTTTGTTTAGTATTTTAGCATCTGTATTCATTAGAGATATTGGTCTGTAGTTTTCTTTCTTTGTGCCATCCTTGCCAGGTTTTGGTATGAGGGTTATGTTGGCTTCATAAAATGTGTTTGGAAGTATTGCTTCTTCTTCAATTTTTTGGAAGACTTTGAGTAGAATAGGAACCAAGTCTTCTTTGAATGTTTGATAGAATTCACTAGTATAACCGTCTGGGCCTGGACTTTTATTTTTGGGGAGGTTTTTAATAGTTTTTTCTATTTCCTCCCTGCTGATTGGTCTGTTTAGGCTTTCTGCTTCTTCATGACTCAGTCTAGGAAGGTTGTATTGTTCTAGGAATTTATCCATTTCTTCTAGATTGTTGTATTTGGTGGCATATAATTTTTCATAGTATTCTACAATAATTCTTTGTATATCTATGATGTCTGTGGTGATCTCTCCTCTTTCATTTTGGATTTTATTTATTTGAGTCCTGTGCCTTTTTTCCTTGGTGAGTCTTGCCAAAGGTTTGTCAATTTTGTTGATCTTTTCAAAGAACCAGCTCCTTGTTTTATTGATTTTTTCTATAGTTTTTCCGTTCTCTATTTCATTTATTTCTGCTCTGATTTTTATTATCTCCTTTCTTCGGCTGGTTTTGGGTTGTCTTTGTTCTTCTTTTTCTAGTTCCTTAAGGTGTGAAGTTAAGTGGTTTACTTCGGCTCTCTCTTGTTTGTTCATATAGGCCTGAAGTGATATGAACTTTCCTCTTATTACTGCTTTTGCTGCATCCCAGAGATTCTGATATGTCGTATTTTCATTTTCATTTGTCTGTATATATCTTTTGATCTCTGCGCTTATTTCTTCTTTGACCCATTCATTTTTTAGAAGTATGTTGTTTAGTTTCCACATTTTTGTGGGTTTTCCCCCCTCTTTTTTGCAGTTGAATTCTAGTTTCAAGGCTTTATGATCAGAAAATATGCTTGGTACAATTTCAATTTTTCTAAATTTGCTGATATTGTCTTTGTGGCCCAACATATGGTCAATTCTTGAGAATGTTCCATGTACACTAGAGAAAAATGTATACTCTGTTGCTTTGGGATGAAGTGTCCTGTAGATGTCTATCATATCCAGGTGTTCTAGTATTTCGTTTAAGGCCACTATGTCTTTGTTGATTCTCTGTTTGGATGACCGATCTAGAGCCGTCAGCGGTGTATTGAGGTCTCCAAGTATGATTGTATTTTTGTTAGTTTTTGTTTTAAGGTCAATAAGTAGCTGTCTTATATATTTTGGTGCTCCTTGGTTTGGTGCATATATATTAAGGATTGTTATGTCTTCTTGATTCAACTTCCCCTTAATCATTATGAAATGACCATTTTTGTCTCTGAGTACTTTTTCTGTCTTGTAGTCAGCATTATTAGATATGAGTATTGCTACACCTGCTTTTTTTTGGGTGTTGTTTGCTTGGAGTATTGTTTTCCAGCCTTTCACTTTGAATTTGTTTTTATCCTTGTTGCTTAGATGTGTTTCTTGTAGGCAGCATATAGTTGGATTTTCTTTTTTAATCCATTCTGCTACTCTGTGTCTTTTTATTGGTAAGTTTAATCCATTTACATTTAGTGTAATTATTGACACTTGTAGGTTCCCTACTGCCATTTTATAAATTGCTTTCTGTTAGTTTTGTATCTAGTTTGATTCTTCTCTTTTGTTTTTCTATCGTTTGTTTTTGTTTGTTTGTGTTCCATACTTCTTTCCTCTGTTGCTACCTTTTTTAAGTCAAGTGTTTTTGTGGTGGTTTTTTCAAGGGTGGTTACCATTAAGTAATGAAAAGGGTACCTACCATATTCATTGTAGTACCCTATCTTATAAGTATTTCTGCACTTCATCGTCCTTTGCTACTGTTAATCTCCATCCTCTCCCCCCCTTTTTTTCCTTTCTTGTCACAGTTTAAGTTTGGTTTTATTGTGTTCTTGGTGGAGCTGTTACTTGTGGTGTTGTTTTCTTTTGTTCTTTGAATCTGGTTGGAAAACCCCCTTTAGTATTTCCTGGAGTGGGGGCTTTCTGTTGATAAATTCTCTCATCTTTTCTGTATTTGTGAATGTTTTTATATCTCCTTCATACTTGAAGGATAGCTTTGATGGGTATAGTATTCTTGGCTGAAAGTTCCTCTCTTTCAGGGCTTTAAATATTGGGGTCCACTCTCTTCTAGCTTGTAGAGTTTCTGCTGAGAAATCTGATGATAATCTAATAGGCCTTCCTTTATATGTTGTACTCTTCTTTTCCCTGGCTGCCTTGAGAATTTTTTCTTTGTCATTGGTTTGTGTCATCTTTATTATGATGTGCCTTGGAGTGGGTTTGTTGGGGTTAAGAAAACTCGGTGTTCTGTTTGCTTCTTGAATTTGAGGCTTTAGTTCTTTCCACAGGCTTGGGAAGTTCTCGTCTATTATTTGTTTGAGTATATTCTCCATTCCATTTTCTTTTTCTTCTCCCTCTGATATACCTATTATTCTTATGTTATTCTTTCTGATGGAGTCAGACAATTCCTGTAGGGCTTTCTCGTTTTTTATTATTTTTGAGTCTCTTTCTTCTTCTCTCTGTTGTGCCTCAAGTTGTTTGTCTTCTATTTCACTAATCCTATATTCAATCTGGGCTGTTCTGTTAGCTAAGCTTGTTACCTCGTTTTTCAGCTCGTGAATTGAGTTTTTCATTTCTGTTTGATTTGTTTTTATAGTTTCAATTTCCTTGGTAATATATTCTTTGTGTTCATTGAGTTGTTTTCTGATCTCCCTATATTGCCTTTCTGTGTTTTCTTGTATATCTCTGAGTATTTTTAAGATTTCTATTCTAAATTCTCTGTCATTTAGCTCCAAGGCTTCCAATATGTTAAGTCTTTTCTCCATAGATTTTTCCACATCTATTTGTGTTACCTCTCTTTCTTTTGTATCCATAATATTCGATTTCCTCTTTCTTATCGGCATCTGAGGGTGGTCTTGTTGATAGCACTAATTAGAATTAATAAAGAGTAAAAAGTAAAAAAAAAAAAAAAAAAAAAAAAAAAAAGGTAAAACACCCCACAAAAAAAAAACAGTAATAATTTATTATTTCCCCCTTTTTTCTTTCTTCTCTTTCCCTCCTCTCCCCTCCTCAGGGAAATATCGTGCCTATAATGGAGGGCCTGATTTGGGGTGAAGAGTTCAAGGGGCAAAAAAAGGGAGTAGGGACATACTAAATGCAAGAAAAAAAAAAAAAAAAAAAGGAAGAAAATCTTAGACAAGCATAAGATGATTTGCTTGTAAGTGATGGTCAACTAAGAGATATAATGAGAGGGATAAGAGGGAACCAGAAAAAAGGACCAAAAAAGAATAATAAAGAAGAAAAAAAATAAAAATAATAAGTAAAAATCTGTTGTATTAAGTGGAGCAAAGACTAAATACAATGGAGACCTTGGGTTGGGAGGACCCAAAATGCCACGAAAATAAACAAACAAGAAAAAAAATAAAAACAAAAGCAAAAAAGAAAAATAAAGCCAAAAAAAGCTTTGAGTCCCAAATTAACTAATTTGTTCGTGATTGAGGATTAAATGGGAGGAAAGTAAAATGAGAAAAGAAAAAACGAATAGAAAGGAAAAAATAAGAAAAAGAGAAAAACGAAGGAATAAATAAAATAGGAAGAGAAAAAAGACAAAATAAAGCAAGACAAAAAAAAACAAAAGAGGAGAGAGTGAGAGTTAAGTGTTTTGGAGTATAACCTTAAAGGAGGGTGAGGATGAAGAAGAGAAATGAAATGTAACACTCATGGATAGTGTAGTTCAAGAAAAGGGAAGCATAAGATGGGCAGAGAATAGAAGGACCGAGGTGGAGGAAATAAAGGCAATAAGATAGAAGAAACAAACAACAACAACAAAAAAATTAGTGGTACAAGTTGTAAAGTCTGTGGATTTTTCTTGATTTTGAGAGGTTAACTTCTTCCTTTTTCTTTTCTCTCCCTCTTCCTGGTCGGTGACTCTGTACCCCAGGCTCTGCCCCTGTGTCACACTTAGGTAGGGATTTGCAGTTGATGGGATTCTATGGCAATGTCATATAATTGGCTTTAGTCTTGCTGGTAGTCAAGGCTTGTTGGCGTTTGCAGGGTCCAACGATGAGAGAGTTTGCTTTCCTGGATTCTCTCTCCTAGTCCCCCCTTTCTGAATTAGCAGCCTGATGATCCAGCTATAAGGCTGCAACTGCTTCTGCCTGGGGAGTAAGAGGCTCAAAGAGCTGGGAAATCCCCACTCTATCCCCACTCAGTGCAAGGCTTTGGGAAAGGCTCTGGCAGTCAGGGCCTCCAGTGTAATCAGGCGGGGGTGGGAGTCAATTGTTGTCTAGGTGACTGTTCAGCGCCTATCATTCAGTTGGACCACTCAACCCAGGCTTTCCACACTTTGTAGCCTGTTTTTTCTGGGAAGAAGAGGCACTAGTCTCTGCTTGCGACTAGTGTAGTATAGATCTTATTATCTGCCAAGTCCTTCTTGTTAGCGTTTATCCCTGAATATGGAGGCTCTATCAATCAGAAGTTACCCCCGCCCCTTTAGCGAGAGGCACTAAAAAATATCACGCCTCTTGTCTTGGATCGCTGAACTGAGAGAGATCTTATCAATTAGAACCGAGGGTGCGCAGATTTCATGGGTTAAGCTAATTTCAGTGATTGGGTCGCAGCTGTGCTCCCGAAGGTATTTTAGGCTGCCTGTGCGCGCCCCTCCCCCAACGCTTGATTGTTAGCTTGAATGGCTGGGTGAGGTGCCCCGCCCACGGAGAGAATCTCCCAAGCCTCTCCCGCTCGCCCTGCCGCTGGGGGCTGGATCGCACCAGGCGCAGGATAATGGGGCACCCTGGGTGTGCGGGCCAGTAGGGCGCTCTGGATGCGTGGAATGCCCAGGGCACGCGCACGAATGGGGTGCTCCGGGCACCGGTGGCTGGCAACTCTCACTCGCAGTGCGCGGGCTGCTGGGAACGTAAGCGGTGCTCGCTCTGCAACCGGACCGGGCGCGCACGCGCGGCTGCTCGCGGCGGCTGCTCGCGGCTCCCGAGTGTGGGCTGACTCACCACAGGCGCACTTCCTCGCGGCTTGAATGAACGTCCCTGCGGTAGCTTCCTCCACACCCTCGTCTCTCAGATTCAAGTGATAACAGTCCTTTCGCTATCAGTTTGTGTGGAATTCCGGAATGCTCCGAGGATAAATTTTTCTGTTTCTAGTTGATAAATTTGTTGTGATTTAGGGGAGAGCTGTCGGACGCGCTGCTCACGGCGCCATTTCCGTGACGTCACTCCTAATTTATTCTTAAGCAACCAAAAATCCTTGAACATTTTCTAAATAAGTAATCAGTTGACCTATTGTCATTTCAAAAGAAACCAATAATACTTCTCCCACATACTTTATTATTTTCTTTTTCAAAAAACTTCTATTTTTAGTGTTTTTTTAAATTAGATTCTATACATGTATAAAATTATATGGTGCTTGTCTTTCTCTGACTGGCTTATTTCACTTACCATAATGCTCTCCAGGTCCATCCATGCTGGGAAAAGGGTTAGATTTCCTTGTTTTTATAGTGAAGTAGTATTCCATTGTGTAAATATACCACAGCTTTTTTATCTACTCATCTACTGATGGGCACTTGGGCTACTTCCAGATCTTGGCTATTGTAAATAATGCTGCAGTGAACATAAGGGTTCATATAGTCTCTCAAATTGGTGTTTTAAGTTTCTTCGGCTATATTCCTGGAAGTGGAATCACTGGGTCATAAGGCAGTTCCATATTCTATTATTTTTAATTTTTGTTAATCATACTCCTGTCTAGACCATTTGGAACTTAACATTTATTTTAAAATTAAATTCATTGTATTCTTTTTCTTGATTTTTTTTGGGGGGGGACAGAGACAGAGAGAGAGACAGAGAGAGGGACAGGTAGGGATGGACAGACAGGAAGGGAAGAGATGAGAAGAATCAGTTCTTTGTTGTGACTCCTTAGTTGTTCATTGATTGCTTTCTCATATGTGCCTTGACCGAGGGGCTCCAGCTGAGCCAGTGACCCCTTGCTCAAGCCAGCATCCTTGGGTTCAAGCCATCAACCTTGGGCTTTAAGCCAGTGACCTTTGGGCTCAAGCCAGTGACCATGGGATCATGTTTATGATCCCATGCTCAAATCAGTGACCCTGTGCTCAAGCTGGTGAGCCCATGCTCAAGCCGACGACCTCAGGGTTTCGAACCTGGGTCCTCTGCGTCCCAGGCTGACACTCTATCCACTGCACCACTGCCTGGTCAGGCTTTTTCTTGATTTTTTTTTCTTTTTTCTTTTTTACAGAGACAGAGAGAGAGTCAGAGAGAGGGATAGATAGGGACAGACAGACAGGAACAGAGAGAGATGAGAAGCATCAATCATCAGTTTTTCATTGTGGCATTTTAGTTGTTCATTGATGGCTTTCTCATATGTGCCTTGACCGGGGGCTGCAGCAGACCGAGTAACCCCTTGCTCAAGCCAGCAACCTTGGGTCCAAGCTGGTGAGCTTTGCTCAAACCATATGAGCCCACGCTCAAGCTGGCGACCTCAGGGTCTCGAACCCGGGTCCTCTGCATCCCAGTCTGATGCTCTATTCACTGTACCACCGCCTGGTCAGGCTCTTGATTTTTTAAATAAGGTTCAGATATGTGCCACTTTAGTTTCTGCCAGAAAGTATAAGAAGACAATGTCAAGGACAATTGGTCTATTTATTACAGGACCTTTAGAAGAGCATATCATGAAAGGTAGAAAATACAGCAATCTGAACTCTGGTTTCAAGCCAAAGTTCATTCTGTTAGACAGAAAGCCCATGCACACAGCAAGAAATGTATCTGATGAATCAGCAGCAGAGCTGAAATGTGACTTATACAGATGAACTACTTGAAGCAGCTCTTGATTAGGCTTCCCTGGTAAGCAGTAGACCACTTTAGAATCTCCATTCCTTTATTTAATGACTCATCCTAAGTATAAGCTTGCCTTCTATATAGTTGAGACCAGGAAAAACACAGATTCTTACAGCTGGGAAGTCTATCCTAGTGGCACATTTCCTGTTCCTGGAAATTTTGTAAGAAATAACATTTAAATTCATGGGGAACATCCTCCTTTCCACACAGAACATTGAGCTTAATGGTTTGTTTTAGAAATAAAAAGAATATCCCACCCTTTCAAAGCTTCTGCAGAAACAGCTTTTCTATATTTCCACATCTTATGACACTCCAGACTTGAGGTTCTGATAGGAGTGTTAATTCCCTAGGTGATCAGGACTTCATTGCTTTCTATAACTGGAAGTTTTCTACTTCCTTTATGAAGAGAGCGTTCCAGTTTGGCAGACCTCATGTTGGCAATTGACACACACCTTTTAAGACTTACTTGATATATTTGACAGAAAAATCATATCAACCCTTTGGTAGACAGAGAGGGAAAGAAAGTCATTCTAGTAGGAACATGACAGTTATTTTGATCAGGGACTTGGTGTCTGATCTCTGCATGTATCTACTTGGATGTGAAGAGAAAAAAATGTTTGATAAGAATGATGGAAAAATCAAAGATCTTAGAATGGTAGATACTCCTCTTCAATTATAAGTAAACTAATTTTTACTGACAATTAAAATGGTGTAAGCATAAAGAAGTAAATTCCCAGACAAGAAACATATCTCTTTCATAGACCAGCTTTGTGTTCAGCTGAGCTACAGTTAACTCTGTGGTGTTCAAAATTGAGGGAGAGAGTTCTTTTACTTTAGAATTAGTAATATTGATATAGTGTATATAAAGTTTTAATGCAATTGTGGGTTACAGGATTTGAGGAGCACAGATACTCTTTCATACTAGGGAAAGAGTTTTGAAATATCCCCAAAGTGTGGATATATATATCACCAAACTTCACTGAGGAACTTGGAAAATGTAGAAGAATATCAATGTAAATCTGAGACCTAACATAGAAGAACTGCCTTTGCCAAAGAAGTTAGGTGCGGTCATCTTCATTTCTAAACAAAAAGATATTCTTGTGGGTGAAGCCAGAGAGAAAATCTAGTCACAAAAACAAACGAACAAAAAACAAGGGCACCCAATACTATTTAGCTCTCTTTGTGTAGTAGAATATTTGAATTTATCTTGTAGAATATTCTCTTATCTAATATGAAGAATTATAATAAAATACCCAAGTAGGAAACTGAGCCCAATTATCATTAAGGTTAATTGTCTTTTGCCCAACAAGAAGTATATCATCACCATATTTGATCCTATGTCAATTTGAGTTTTAAAAAGAAATCTGAAAATTTTTTTAATTGAAGAAGTAGATGCAAATGAACTTCTTTCAGTCTCTCTCACTGGGAAAACAAAATCTAGAAGCATATTGTACAAAATCCAGATTTCCAAAAATTCCTTTAACAAATAGGTTGCAATTGTCAGAGAAGAAAGGGATGTATTTTCAGTGTGTTATCCATGAAGAAAATAAGCAGTTGATTGAATTTTATCATCTTTAATTTTTATTTTAAGTGGTATTTCAAATTAAATATTACAAAATTAAAAGTGTTACTTTGAATATGGTGTCCTCAAATGGTGGTCTATTTGGTAGAGAATAGATTTAGTATAAGGAACATGTTTATTAATCAGTTACTATTTTGATACTTATAAATGAATAATATTGAGTTTATCAACTGGAGTCTGAAAAGTTACTTATTGATAAAAAATAAACAAATGAAATGCTATGTGAACATGCTTAGAAAATATAACATAATTTGAGTTGGAAGATTATTTTCTTATGTGTGAAATTAACAAACTAGTTCTGTCTAATTGAGCTTTCTATGATGATGGAAATATTCTATAAAATATTTCAAGTGGCTACTGAGCATTTGAAATGAGAATAGTAAGACTAAGGAAGTGAATTTTATTTTTTAGTTTTAACAAACATGAATTTAAATTTGAATAGCTGCCTTATTAGAGAACACACCTATAGATTGTGGAAATTAAGACACTAAAAGAAGGATGTGATAATAAGAGTTTTAAAGGAGTATTGACAAATTGTCATTATATTAACAAGAGAACAAATAAGGCTAACAAATTATGACATTTTTCGTTTTTAAAAACATCTTAGCACAGAATTTGTACAGTATTTCATAATTATCAAATTGAGACTGTCAACCAAGAAACATATGCTAAACAAACATTTTAAGCCATAGATATTTTAGATATGGTGTTAATGCCTCTCTCGCTGTCCCTTTTCTAATTCTGGTTTACTGTGTTTGGACCATATTAATGTCAGAATCTTCTTCTTGCTCTTTGAACACTCCATGTCTGACAGAGAGTCTATCACATAGTGGGTGTAATTCATATATACTGAATAATTTGAAGTATGTTAGGTGTGTGCACACTGCCTAATTTATGGTTCGTGAAAGCAAGCAGCCTCATCTGTCTCCAGCATCCTGTATAGTGAATGGTACAGAGTGGGAAGCAGTAAATGCTTGTGAACTGACTGCTAGACTTTGCATCTGTTTATTGCTTTAATTTTTATTAAGAAAAATCTAGCCTTGGCTGGGGAGCTCAGTTGGTTAGAGCATCCTCCTGATATGCTATAGTTATGGGTTTGATCCCCAGTCAGGGCACATAAAAGAATCAACCAATAAATAATAAATAAGTGGAACAACAAATCAATGTTCTTTCTCTCTCCCCTCTCCCTATAAAATCAATCAATAAAAAAAAAAGCTAAATGGAAATTATATGTAGAACATGAATTTATATGTACTTTCACTTTTTCGTGAGCCAGAAAAGTTCAGTGTGAATGTCTCCCCTCTGTTGACTTCCTGTCTTAGACTTCTGCATGTTAAATGCTAAATTTATTACTAACAGCTATGAGTCTCATACACTTGGAAGAGAAATGAATTTTCTGGAATGAATACATAAAAAGTCTAAAGAAACGCATGTATTTTAAAATGTTATGTGACTTGCAAGTTATCTTTACTTAGAAGCAAAAACAGCCTTGCCCTTCATGAAACTGACCATATCTGCAGCAACAGAGAAGCCAGTATCTGCTTGATCAACATTTCCTTAGTACTTGTTATACCTCTCATTAGAAAAGGCTCTCTGTCCTTATATTTCGGAGGAAGAGGTTGCTGGCTTCAGCCTTGTGGAAATGAGAAAAGATAGCCAAGTACATTGAATTGTGCAAAGAGAGTATTGTATCAGGGCTCTAGTTATCTGGGGGTGCTGATGTGTGCCAAGCAAAACCCTCTTAAACCCTCTTGAGAGTCTTGGGAAACATTCTCAATTAGAATCTCTAAAAGAATGTGACAAGCTTCTTGTGAAAGGGAGGACAGTGTGGCAAGATGATGCTCAACCTTTCTTGGGAGAGGCACTTCTTTTTACCAAATTCAAGGTTGATTGGCTTTTTTCATTATAATTAATTGAAGAATTTGTTGGATATGGTTCTTCTGTGTGCTGAATACAATCCAGTGTGGTTTGTAGTAAAGAGAATATCAATAGTTCATCATTTACTAAGAATCTAAGGTGTTGTCTTCTTGTGTTTTATGTGTTTTGGGATCATAGAAAGCATAGGTAGGTTTTGGATTTCTTGCTCTGGGAGGAGCCAGCTGTTGTGCCATGAAGGCATTCAAGGAGCCTGATAGAGACATCCGTAAGGTGAGGAACTTTGACTTCCTTTGAACAACCAGTATCAACTTGCCATTCACATTAGTGAGTCACTTTGGAATCAATTCTCCAATTCCATAAACCTTCGTAGTATTATAGTCCTGGTCAACATGTCAGTTGCGACCTCAAGAGACCCTGAGTTAGAAGTACCCATTCAAGTTGTCCTGAATTTCTTACTTACTAAAACTGTAAATTTTCTACGTCTTGTCATGTTGAAGTAACTAGTACTGGATTTGTCTTCTTGCTGTAAAAATTTGAAAAATTGGAAAGAAATGTGAAGCAACTGTTTTCAGAAACTCAGCACTAGACAGTGAAGGATTTTGATCCGGGGAAAAGGATAATACATGATGTGACCCCTACAATTGCTCTGGTTACAATCAGATTGTTTGTGGACCTTGACACCAGAAAGGACAACCCAGGCAGGGTATAATATTCTCGTTGAGTTGAGAAGACAGAGATTAGAGTTTGGGGAGGCTGAAGTGGGTGGAATTTGCAGAACAGAGTACTAGAAAAGAGAATGATATGTGGAAAGTGGCTCCAGAAACCAGACAAGGGGTCCTCTTGAACTTGTTGGTGAATATTAAACTTCGTATATGTGGAATGAAAAGCCATGAACACAACACAAAGAACAACTGGGGATCTATAAGCTCAACAACTGCTCGAATGCAAACAGGGCTGGAAAACAAGTTGCACTGAGCCACAGTAGAGGGATCTACTGCAACCTGGTGATTATCCAAGGGACGCTGAAAAGTTAGGCTTCAGTAATGAGGATAAACTAGTTCTAATGTAAAGGCTATTCTAATCTAGCCCTAATAAAGCTTAAAAATAAGCTGATCATAAAATTACTTACTGCCTGCTAAAATACATTTTAACACTATAGAAAGGCAAAACCTGACATTCAATAACATAACATTTAAAATAAAAAATAAATTCATATAAAAAATTATGACATGCAAAGAAGCATATATAATAAAATACAAAATATGAAATAAAATATTATTTAAAAAATATATAATTACACTTAACCAAGAGAAAATCAGGCAATAGACATGTACTTAGGAATAGCAAAGGTGATGGTGTTAACTCAAAGGCATTAAAACAGTTATTTTAGATCATTATGTTTATGGTCTTCACTTTAAACATAATTAGGAAAGGAATGGAAGATATAAAAATAAACCATGGCTTGACTGGGGTTGGCACAGTGGATTGTGCTGACCTGGGAGCCTGAGATCCCAGGTTTGAAACCCCAAGGTTGCTGGCTTGAGCATGGGCTCATCCAGCTTGAGTGCAGGATCGCCAACTTGAGCACGGGGTTACTGACTTGAGTGTGGAAACATTGACATGATCTCATGGTCACTGGCTTGAGCCCAAAGGTTGCTTGTTTGACAACCAAGGTCATTGGCTTGACCCCAAGGTCGCTGGCTTGGGCAAGGGGTCACTGGCTCGGCTTGAGCACCCCTGTCAGGGCATATATGAGAAGCAATCAATGAACAACTAAAATGCCTTAACTGTGAGTTGATGCTTCTCATCTCTCTCCCTTCCTGCCTGTCTCTCTCTCTCTTTCTCTCTCTCTCTCTTACACTAAAAAAACAAAACAAACAAACCATGAATCAGTGAACATAAAAATACATATATGAGCCCTAGCTGGTGGCACAGTGGATAGAGTGTTGTCCCAGAGCACAGAGGTTGCTGGTTTGAGCCAGGGGTCTCTGGCTTGACTGTTAGGGTGCCAGCTGGACCCCGAGGTCCCTCATTTGAGCCCTGGTCAAGGCATATATGAGAAGCAATCAATGGTACAACTAAGTGGAACAATGAGTTGATGCTTCTCTTTCTCAAAAAAAGAAAAAAAAAGAATAAATTAAAAAAATATATTTTTTAAAGTACACCTTTGGGCTTAACCTGTGGTGGCACAGTGGATAAAGAATTGACCTGAAATTCTGAGGTCGCCAGTTTGAAACCCTGGACTTACCCGGTCAAGGCACATATGGGAGTTGATGCTTCCTGTTCCTCCCCTTCTCTCTTTCTTCTCTCTGTCTCTCTCCTCTCTCAAATGAGTAAATAAAGTCTTTTAAAAAAGTACACATATGAAATGAAAATTTTACTGAATGGGACTAAGAGCAGTCATTGAAAAAGGAAAAATCAGTAACTTGAAGATGAAAAAGATGAAAGAAATATGATATAAAGTGAAGCAAAAAGAAAAGTAAACATTAAAAAAGAACAGAGATCTAGTAATTTGTGGGATAATATCAATAATTTATATTTAATTGGTGTTCCAGAAAATATGGAATTAGAAAAAATTTCTGAACAAATAATCTCTGAAAAATTTCCAAAATTAATAAATGTTATAAACTCACAGGTCTAGAAGTCTAAATGAACCCAACTGAGCAGGATAAAAACAAAAAAAGAAAACAGCCCTGGCCGGTTGGCTCAGCGGTAGAGCGTCGGCCTAGCGTGTGGAGGACCCGGGTTCGCTTCCCGGCCAGGGCACACAGGAGAAGCGCCCATTTGCTTCTCCACCCCTCCGCTGCACTTTCCTCTCTGTCTCTCTCTTCCCCTCCCGCAGCCAAGGCTCCATTGGAGCAAAGATGGCCTGGGTGCTGGGGATGGCTCTGTGGCCTCTGCCTCAAGCGCTAGAGTGGCTCTGGTCGCAACATGGCAACGCCCAGGATGGGCAGAGCATCGCCCCCTGGTGGGCAGAGCATCGCCCCTGGTGGGCGTGCCGGGTGGATCCCGGTCAGGCGCATGCGGGAGTCTGTCTGACTGTCTCTCCCTGTTTCCAGCTTCAGAAAAATGAAAAAAAAAAAAAAAAAAAAAAAAAAAGAAAACAGATGGAGTTACATGATAATCAAATTTCTGAAAACCAATGATCAAAATATATTAATGTCACTCTGATAAATTCAATAAGAAATAAAATAAAATAAAGATTTAAAAAACAAATAGAAATGTCTTAGAAAAAGTCAGAAGATAAATATACATTACAAAATGGTCAATAAAGGTAAGAATAATTTAAGATGTCTTCTCAATAACTATGCAAGTCAAAGAACAGTGAAATTACTTCTTTATAAGTACTGAAAAAAAAGACAAAAACCTTGTAACTCTAAATGTTAAATTCACCAAAAATATTAAAAATGATAAAGGAAAAATAAAAACTTTTTTTCATGTAAATATATATAGGATTTGTTACTAGCAGACTTGAACTATAAATATGTTAAAGTTATTCAAGTGTAATAGAAATGATAGCAGATGGAAAATTGGTTCCACACAAAGGAATGAAAAGTACATTTTTTGGTATGATTATTATAGTAATTATATTATTACTACAGTAGTGTTAGCTCACACCTCTATCACATTACATAATTATCCTTTTTTGGTGATAACAATTAAGATCTAGTCTCTCAGCAACTTTCAAGTTTATAATACAATATTGTTGACTATAATCACTATGCTCTATTATTTACCTATTAGTTACTCGTTTGTACCTTAAACAACATCTCTCCAATTCCCCTATCCTCAGCCCCATTTTACTTTGTGTTTTTATGAGTTTGGCTTTTTTAGATTTCACATATAGATGAGATCATATAGTACAGCTGACCATTGGACAATGCAGGGGTTAGGGGTGTCAATTCCACAGTCAAAAATTTGCCTGTAGCCTGACCAGGCGGTGGCACAGTGGATAGAGCGTCGGACTGGGCTGCAGAGGACCCAGGTTCGAGACCCTGAGGTTGCCAGCTTGAGCACAGGCTCATCTGGTTTGAGTGAGGTTCACCATCTTAGACCCAAGGTCGCTGGCTTGAGCAAGGGCTTACTCGGTCTGCTGTAGCCCCATGGTCAAGGCACATATGAGAAAGCAATCAATGAACAACTAAAGTGTTGCAACAAAAAACTGATGATTGATGCTTCTCATCTCTCTTTGTTCCTGTCTGTCCCTATCTATCCCTCTCTCTGACTCTCTATCTCTGTATCAAAAAAAAAAAATTGGCCAGTAACTTGACTCCCCACAATTTAACTACTACTAGCCTACTGTTGACTGAAAGCCTTACCCATAACATAAACAATCAATTATCACATTTTGTATGTTATATGTACTATATACTGAAAATATATGTATTATATATTTTCTCTATCTTACTTTATTGTAGTCCTACAATAAAGTAAGATAAAGAAAATGTTATTAAGAAAATCATGGGCCCTGGCCGGTTGGCTCAGCGGTAGAGCGTCGGCCTAGCGTGCGGAGGACCGGGGTTCGATTCCCGGCCAGGGCACACAGGAGAAGCACCCATTTGCTTCTCCACCCCTCCGCCGCGCTTTCCTCTCTGTCTCTCTCTTCCCCTCCCACAGCCAAGGCTCCATTGGAGCAAAGATGGCCCGGGCGCTGGGGATGGCTCTGTGGCCTCTGCCTCAGGTGCTAGAGTGGCTCTGGTCGCAACATGGCGATGCCCAGGATGGGCAGAGCATCGCCCCCTGGTGGGCAGAGCGTCGCCCCATGGTGGGCATGCCGGGTGGATCCCGGTCGGGCGTATGCGGGAGTCTGTCTGACTGTCTCTCCCTGTTTCCAGCTTCAGAAAAATTAAAAAAAAAAAAAAAAAAAAGAAAATCATGAGGAAAATACATTTACAATATTGTACTATATTAATACTGTAAGTTTACATTGTCTATTTCCAAGATGAATCATCTGTCAGCATCTACATTAATATTGTTTTATATGATACAAAACACTATCGATTTTTTTTTTTTGTATTTTTCTGAAGTTGGAAACGGGGAGGCAGTCAGACAGACTCTCTCATGCGCCCAACTGGGATCCACCTGGCACATCCACCAGGGGGTGATGCTCTGCCCATCTGGGGTGTCACTCTGTTGCAACCAGAGCCATTCTAGCGCCTGAGGCAGAGGCCACAGAGCCATCCTCAGCGCCTGGGCCAACTTTGCTCCAATGGAGCCTTGGCTGCGGGAGGGGAAGAGAAAAACAGAGAGGAAGGAGAGGGGGAGGGGTGGAGAAGCAAATGGGTGCCTCTCCTGTGTGCCCTGGCCGGGAATCGAACCCGGGACTCCTGCACGCCAGGCCAATGCTCTACCACTGAGCCAACCGGCCAGGGCCAAAACACTATTGATTTTATATGCATTACTAACTCTAGACATCACATATGAAAAGACAATGTGAAAAAAATTCATATTTATATACAGGTATAATGATTCATGCATTGATAAAGAAGAAGCAATATGATTGCTTATGGTAGTCAAGTGTAATCAGCATGATTGCTTCATGGAGTAAGGAAATCTCCAAGTAATTTACAATATATTTACTGAAAAAGATCCATGTACAAGTGAATTCATGCAGTTAAAACCTGTATTGTTCAAGAATCAACTGTAACCTGACCAGGTGGTGGCACAGTGGATAGAGCGGTGATCTGGGATGCTGAGGACCCAGGTTTGAAACTGTGAGGTTGCCAACTTGACTGCGGGCTCACCAGCTTGAGAGCAGAGTTGCTGGCTTAAGTGCGGGATCATAGACATGACCTCATGGTCACTAGCTTGAGCCCAAAGGTTGCTGGCTTGAGTAAGGGGTCACTGGCTCAGCTGAAGTCCCCTGGTCAAGGCACATATGAGAAAGCAATCAACGAACAGCTAAGGTGCCGCAACTATGAGTTGATGCTTCTCATCTCTCTCCCTTCCTGTCTTTCTGTCCCTGTCTCTGTCTCTCTGTCTCTGTTTGTCTGTCTGTCTGTCTCTCTCTCTCTCTCTCTCTCTCTCACACACACACACACACACACACACACACACACACACACACACACACAAAAGAATCAACTGTATGTCTTTCTCTGACTGATCTTACTTAGCATAATTCCCTCAAGATCTATCCATGTGATCACAAATGCCCAGAAATCTTGTTTGTGATTTCTAAACAGCGTCCACCCAGCCCCATCTATGATTGGCCTTTATACTGTGTCCTGCTGCTTGCTGTTTGTATTTCCCCTGCCTAGGTTGTCCATTTTGTCCAAGTGTCCATCAGGGTTATTTGATTAATTAATAAGATTCAGAAATCTTTTCAGAGTTGTTTAGCAACACGGCCTTCACTCAGCTCCCCACGGACCTGGGTAAGGGAGGTGACAAGGGTGGGAAGAAGCTACCCTCTACCATAGGTCCTTTCCCACTTGATCAGCACAGCTTGTTAAGAGCTACAGAGTTTTGAGGAAAGATGAGTACGAATTAGGAATCCTGGCTTAAGTATCTCTCTAGGAAGAGAAAATCCATTTTGATAGGAAGCCCATACTTGTCAGTACTAAATTGAAATACTTGGTGAGAGTTTTATATGTGATATTTTCCTTGGTGATTTCTAAAACCACAACAGGTATTTAATGTGTTTCAATCATTCCGGCCACTTTCCCACAAGTTATGTGGAGAATGTGAATCAGGCAAGTCTGCTGGGCCCAGCTCTTGTTCAGGGAGTGGGCCTCAGAATGAGATTGTTATTGGAAACAGAGGAAGGAGTGGAAAGAAGGTGCAAATGGAAATGATAGTTTCTTGAATAAGGTAATCCAAGGTGCATATATTGCACATATGCAGTCAAGTGTTAAATTATTAGATTTCCCTAGACTGTGTAAACATGAAGGAAAATCTCTTTATGTGGTGGCGACGATATTGCAATGTCTCATTTTGTGAGATAATAGGCCCATTGGGCCGACATTCTCATGGTTTCAAGCACTTCTCCATTTGCAGACACTCTCAGCTCCCAGCTTGCAGCTGATCAGAGAATGGCAGCCTCAGGCATCTGGGTGGTGACTCCTTGTCCAGCTAGTAACTGGGGATGTCCAAACCCCACCTCTGACCTTCTCCCCCAGTGCAGCAGCTCCTGTTTCCAGGCACAGAAGTCACAGAGGTGTTCTTGCATTTTCCTGTTTTGCTCACCCAACCCCCTGCTGTTTGTTTTCCAATGTACCTCATCTAAGGAACCCTTCCCATTCCCACTCCCATCCCCCTAGGCAAAAGTGACTCTATACCTGGACTATTACATGGTTGTACACATACAACTGGTGTGTGTGTGTGTGTGTGTGTGTGTGTGTGTGTGTGTGTGTGTGTGGTGTCCCCATCCAGACTCTTGTGAATAGACTATTATCTTTTTTTTTTTAAGTGAGAGGAGGAGAGGCAGGGAGGCAGAGAGACAGACTCCCTCCCACATGCATTTGGACCAGGATCCACCTGGCAAGCCCCCTACAGGGCAGTGCTCTGCAGATCTGAGGCCACTACTCCATTGCTCAGCAACTAAGCTATTTCAGCACCTGAGATGAGGCCATAGAACCATCCTCAGTGTCTAGGACCAACTTGCTTGAAACATTTGAGCCGTGGCTGCAGGGGGGTGGTGGGAAGAGAGAAAAAAGGGGAAGGGGAGGGGTGGAGAAGCAGATGGTCATTTCTCCTGTGTGCCCTGACCAGGAATCAAACCCAGGACTTCCACACGCTGGGCTGACACTCTACCGCTGTGCCAACTGGCCAGGACCTAGACTCTTATCTTAAATGCCATTTGTCTTCTTTGCAACTACTTAGGATAACTAGCAAGGTGTGAGGCACAGCAGATATACAATTAATTAAATAAACTACCATAGAAATATGATGAACTCAGAATATTTAAGGAAAAACCCTGAATAACAGAGATAATTACTGTAATACAGATATTAGAAAAGGTGCTCTTTGTCTAGTTTGGTCCACCTTGGATAGCCATATCTCACTTCATAATAGATAACATCCACTATATATATATTTTAGAAAGTATGGATAAAGTTTTTAGCCCAATATTTATGCTGATGTTAAAATAAGTTTTTAGAGTTTCTGAGCCTTCTTACAATAAAAAACATAATAATAATTATCACATGTACAGAATTTAGTCTGAATCTCTGTATACTCAAAGTTAACTTGAATATTTAAAGAGAATGAATTCGCTTGTACCAAGTCTTTACTCATTTATGATTTGCTTCATGAAATGCTGATCCTTCTTCACTTCTTAGCTCAGGGAACATTTCAGCTGGCTTGGCCTTGCTGTTTTCTTTCCTTCTAAATAGTTATGGGTCGCTGGACCTGCATTAGGAGGCAGGGAGCATGGCTTGCTAGTGGATCAGATGGAGAATCTATCCCACATTAGGCAGCTCTGCTGCTATCGCTGCCACTGTACTAGCTGAAGGATGTTGCTTTTCTACCACATTGTGGTTACAACTGTGTAGAATGAGTTTACTGGTGGAGAATTTTTTTTTTTTTTTTTGTATTTTTCTGAAGCTGGAAACAGGGAGAGACAGTCAGACAGATGCGCCCGACCGGGATCCACCCGGCACGCCCACCAGGGGCGACAATCTGCCCACCAGGGGGCGATGCTCTGCCCCTCCGGGGCGTAGCTCTGCTGCGACCAGAGCCACTCTAGCACCTGGGGCAGAGGCCATGGAGCCATCCCCAGCGCCCGGGCCATCTTTGCTCCAATGGAGCCTCGGCTGCGGGAGGGGAAGAGAGAGACAGAGAGGAAGGAGGGGGGAGGGGTGGAGAAGCAAATGGGCGCTTCTCCTATGTGCCCTGGCCGGGAATCGAACCTGGGTTCCCCGCACGCCAGGCCGACGCTCTACTGCTTACCTAACTTTTATGGAGAGTTATTTAAAGCTTTCACAGCTTTGGGTTAGTTGAATCACTGAGATGCTGAATTCAGTTTTTGTTTTTTTTTTTAATAATAATCATCAATGATGTGGTTTGGCTTTGAAAGATGTATTTAGAGTTCTAAGTTCTTGCCTGAGACACAGTGCTTAAGGGTCAAGATTTAGTGGACACAAAATTCCTACTTTTTATTCTTTACTTTTAGAAATACGATTTGCATACCTGTGTCTTTAAATCTTGCACAAATAAAGGTTTTCCTTGACACCGTCTCTGCTTGTCTCTTTTTCTCCAAAGAGCAAGGTCACTTAGTCTCAATTCCTTAAGACCGAGGAAAACATAAAACACAGGTGTTAATGTTAAAAAGCCTTGAAACGTGAGGCAGCAAGTATTTATTTGGGATCAAAGAATTGCAATTTGGGAACACAGATTCAGGCAGAAAGCCAAATAGTGTCCTGATTACAGAGTGAAAGCAAGGGGTTTTATGGAAAAAGGAAGGGAATAATTACATAAAAAGAAGAAAAAAAATCCCATTGATATTGCCTGATCTGTGGTGGCGCAGTAGATAAAGCATCGACCCAGGTTTGCCTGGTCAAGGCACATACGAGAAGCAACTACTACGAGTTGATACTTCTCACTCCCCTCCCTCCCTCCAAAATCATTAAATAAAATCTTAGAAAAATCCTATTGGTATTGACAAGCTGAGCTACTCTTGGCTATACATGATTGGTTTCTGATTTTTCTCTTCAGATAGAAGGTCCGTAATCATCAGTCCTTGTGATCAAGACATTTGCTTTCTTGCTGACTTACAAACAATTGTTTGTAAAACAATCATAGTTTAGCCCAGTTCAAAGGTTTGACCCAGTGTAAAGTTTCAAGGAACAATGCAGTTCCTCTGGATTGGCTGCTCTGTTTCTATTTTAAATGGCTGCATTTATGTCATTTTTTAATGCAGGAAGGAAAATATTTTCTCTGAAGTAGAGTATCTTTGAGGGAGTGCTTTTTCTGGCTCAGTGATTACTGGAAGACATTTTCTTTCACTCAACTTTCTCCCAAATCCTCCTTATTATCTAACCATTTATCAGCTAATGGTGGAATTGTAACTCTAGCTCTATTTATACTCCTGCAAACTATGCCAAGCATTGCAGAATGATAGGTGGCCACAAATACCATGAACATATTTTAATGCTCAAACTTTACTCCAGTGGTTCTCAAAGTGTGTGCCAGGGCGCACTGGTGTGCCCTAGAAGATTTCCAGGGGTGCCCTATGGTATTCCAGAGAAATATGAGCCTGATGAGGATTAAAAAACCAACAGAGTTTTTGGAGTTTAGATTTTTGGGGGACAGAGGTGTGGGGAATTGGCTGTAAGCTGACAGTCTGCCCAACCCCCCACCTCACTTGCCTGATTAGGTTGTAAAAGGCTGTTAAGCTGTGGTGCTGGATTGTTTACACTACCCCCTATGTTCCCCAGAAAGACTGGAGGCAAGTTTCTTCTACCTTTTGTTTGGAGTAAAGTTAAGATGATATGTATGATGGGGGTTTTCTGCACTCAACACAATTAAGAGTAAAAAGAGAGGAATTCTTCAATATATCGACGAGGAAATGAGAGTTTGCCTTTCAAATATATGCCCAAAGATTGAAGAAATTGCTAGAACACATCAGGCTCATGTTTCTCATAAACACAAAAATGAAAAAACTTAACACATTCAGGACGGGACCTGCTGAATTTACTAAATCTTACTAAGAATGTATCTATATATATAAAAAGATAACTTTTTTTATTTTTTAACCCTTCTTTTTTATGAACTCTAAAAAGCATAACTCAAAAAATGTAACATAAAAATGTTTTTTAATGTCAGAATAAATTTAATTTTGTCATATTTATTTCATTTAATTACCATAAAAGCACGCTTGGACTTTATATTTTTTTCTTTAATATTTTACTTAATTATTATAACGTATTTCTCAGAAATTTGTATATAGTGCGCCTACAATTATTTGTAGGATTTTAAATGCGTCCGGACTTCAAAAACCGCTGCTTGAGAACCACTGCTTTACGTAATAGATTTTCCTTAAGGTTTACTCAAATCCTTCCTGCTGAAGTGTTAAACAGTCGTCGCAGGTCATAGATTAGGGATGTGCTAACCAGCATGCTTATCTATGACTATATATGTAATTTAGACATTCTTAGGCTGACAAATCCTCCTTTTTGGTGCCTCCATTGCCATTTCCAGAAACTCCTGTTAATCTTTCTTATAAATAACATATTGCGCTTAACACCATGCCTTTCTTCAAGTTATCCACATAACACCCCAGTTGTTGGGCTGTGAATTAGAGGAGAGTCTGAGTCATGAACTCATTCTTAGCTTGAGTTCCCAAAACCCCCCAGGCTTTTCCATTACATGTGTCTAGAGCCGTTTCTCCTCCTCCTGTGTTATATTTGTACAGCTTTTTTCTTCCTAAAGGGATTACATCCACATCTGTTTCTATTAAACACCATTCTGCTTATCTTTCCCTTTCTCCAAATTGTCAAGGGTGCTTCTTTCTTCTTAATTCTGTGTCCTAGTCACATCTCTATGGAGATTTATCTAAGACCTGCACTGAGGAAATATCTTATTAAAATGTAAATAGATTCTCAGCATTTTAAATACATTCAAATCATCCAAATTTGGTTATTTTTATGTGTTGGGTTCATGTTTCTGTTCCTAAAAAAGGTATTTAAAAATCAAAGATGGCAACTTTAATTAAATGAGGTTATTGCATGGTGGAGGGGAACGAGACATTTGGAAGGTTATGTATAATTACTCGTACGGGACAGTTATTTATATAGTAAAACTAATGGTTTACTTTTTATTATTTTTCTAACATTTTAAGAAAAAAAATCCCTTTTCTATTTATTTCAAAATAAAAGTGTGTTTAAGTTTTCCTACCTGGTTAACAGAGCACTTTGTCCTTTCTTATTGCATTAAAGGACTCTGAATCTTGTTTTGACACAGACAGGATGGAGGTGTGTCTCCTCTCCCCAATCTCCTCTTGTGACACAGTGTCCTTTATTGATAGGGTTAAAATTCTGGAAATCGGAAATTGATACTTGGCTCACATCACTTCGGAAATGTGCCTAGTAAAACTCCTTATTTGGTTCAGATGACTGTTTCCAAGATAGCACAAACTAAATCAAGTGATATGACTCAAAACATTGTGAACTTTGATTAATTGATATCTACAAAAAATAATTTGGGAGCCCTGGCTGGTTGGCTCAGCAGTAGAGTATTGGCCCGGTGTGTGGATGTCCGGGTTGGATTCCCATCCTGGGCACACAGGAGAAGTGCCCATTTGCTTCTCTATCCCCTGCCCTTTCCTTTCTATCTACCTCTCTCTACCTCTCTCTTCTCCTTCTGCAGCCAAGGCTCCACTGGAGCAAAGTTGGCCCAGGTGCTGAGGATGGCTTCACGGCCTCTGTCTCAGGTGCTGGAATGGCTCCGGTTACAAGGGAACAATGCCCCAGATGGGCGGAGCATCGCCCCCTAGTGGGCATGCCGGGTGGATCCCGGTCGGGTGCATGCGGGAGTCTGTCTCTCTGCCTCCCTGCTTCTCACTTCAGAAAAAAAAATTAAGAATTTGGGAACAAGAAGGCTGTACAATGACAAATATTGGTATAGCGATGACTACATATAATAAAACTTTGTAGCCACCTTTCACTCTCTCAGGTGCTCTCAGTCCCCTTCTCTATTGAGCTTATTTCATACTTCATTTGAATCTCCAGTTATTCAGGACTTGGCTTCCTCTGCTTTAAGGAACCTTTTTGTGAAGAAGATGGGTAGAGACTCTAGAAGGCACTGGCTGTAACCAAGGATGAAGATGAGGAGGCTGGCAAGCTGTCCCCCAAGATAAAATACAGGGAGTTTTGCCAATTAGAGTCAGTAGGTAGAATGTGAAGTAATTTACATATATGGGTATATGCACACAGTCACACACAGACACGCAGACATGTGCACACACAACCAGCGAGTAAAGCAGAATGTTCTCTGAAGGAAACAAGAACTAGAACATCCCAGAAGTCAACAAAGACACACAATTTGTTCACTCATTTGCTCATTCATTTCTTCATTCTTTCAATGTTTATGGAATCTCTACTCAATGCTCTGCACTACTAGAAAACATAATGGGAATAAAATGACCAAATAGCTTTAAGAAACTAGAATTAATTTGGGGCAGTATTTTCTTACATACAAGATTAAATCATAATTTTTAAAAAAGACGAAAGTTTCATGTCTTCAGAATGCTGTAGGGCACTCCTGGGTCCATGGAAAAGCCCACTCATTACTGAAGGAGTTTTTCTTTGAGGGTTAACTTGCCTATAAAACAAAAAAGGTGGCCCTGGCCGGTTGGCTCAGCGGTAGAGCGTCGGTCTGGCATGCGGGGGACCCGGTTTCGATTCCCGGCCAGGGCACATAGGAGAAGCGCCCATTTGCTTCTCCACCCCCCCTCCTTCCTCTCTGTCTCTCTCTTCCCCTCCCGCAGCCAAGGCTCCATTGGAGCAAAGATGGCCCGGGTGCTGGGGATGGCTCCTTGGCCTCTGCCCCAGGCGCTAGAGTGGCTCTGGTTGCGGCAGAGCAACGCCCTGGAGGGGCAGAGCATCGCCCCCTGGTGGGCAGAGCTTCGCCCTTGGTGGGCGTGCCGGGTGGATCCTGGTCGGGCGCATGCGGGAGTCTGTCTGACTGTCTCTCCCCGTTTCCAGCTTCAGAAAAATACAAAAAAAAAAAAAAAAAAGGCAAACACATGGAGAAAGGCCATAGGCGATGGTTCCTCTCAGAACCACGTCTAGAAAAAAATCCCAGAATTGATTCTTATAGGCTCAATTACTAAAGATATAAGAGAAGACAGGGAAATAATGGAGTAAGTTGTCTGTTTGCTTCCTTCCAGCTGCCAGAGAAATACAGCATAGTAGTTTGTGTTTCAGATGTAAAATAAATGATTAAGAGCAGTGAAAGGGAAATGAAACATTAAATGGAGTTCACTAGCTCACAGAAAATGAACTTCTCAATCCTGTTTACCAGCTACATCAGTTCGTTTCTCCCAACTTCCTGCAGCTTTATATGGATTATTTAAAGGTTAGCTGAGATGACCCTGATATGACAAAGGGATACACAAAGATGTGGATGTCAGCAGTGCATGAATGCACCTACCAGGAAACTGTCTGAGCTTTGAAGGTGGAAACACCAAAGCAGTGTATTAGAATAAAATGCTTCTACTAGTTCAACTGAGAGAGAGTTTGATTTGTTGTTTTCGCAGACTAATGAAAGGAAGGATGTTTTCTTTATGTGTTTGGGGTGTTTATACGATGAATATAATGGTTCCCCAAAGGAGCATCATTTTGAGCATTTGAGCAGTATGTATTCAATTCACACTGGGGGACTGGTTTATAATTACTCTAACAGAGTCCAGACTTGGGACCAATGGGTATTTACATCCCCTTTTCTTCTTAGGCACTGAATGTGTTGGGCACACACCACCACATTGACTACGGGGTGCAAGTGAGGTTTGTTTATTTCAGCTTGCTTGCAATGGATGTATGTTTCTAGGTCACTGATTCCAGCACAGCAGTATTCATGGCAAACAGTGTATGAAGGGGGATTTATATGCAGGTCGGTGGCATAACTGGATGGACTCGGGCTTGATCTGCTTGGGTGGCTAACTCTAAATAAAGCCTGGCATCTACATGTAGCATCCTAGCTAATGAAAAATGCATTTGAGTTTGGACTTACTGATATCCTAGAACATACTGAATGGGCAACATGGAAAAAATTATTATGAACAGCAAGAGAAGTTACTAAAATGTCTCCTTTAGTTCCGAATTCTGTTTCCCATTTTATTGTGAGGAAGTCTATTAGCAAAAGAGATAAGATTTCAGATTGAGATCTTCCAAGTAATGTTAAGTACCTGCCTGTCAGAGCATATCATCGATGAGATGCTGTTAGCTGTTTTCCTAAATTCTAGGAGCATATACCTACTTATCTTTCTAAGTTGGCTTCATTCAACCATGATTCAGGTTGTTGACACATGATTTGTAAGAGGATTTAGTTTTTCTTAAAACTGCAGTATGAATTCTGAAATGGAAATCTAATCTTAAAACCAGTGCAGGGCAATTTGCAAAAATACCTTAAAACATGAGTGTGGGGAATCTTGAAAGATTGGGAAGAATACTTTTCCAGGTGTCAGGAAAAAACTGTAGAAAGAGCAGCGTCATTAGGAGCTAATTTGCTGAGCCAAATGCAGGCCTTGTGACATGTTTAAGGTGATCCGAAGAGTAATATTTGCTTAAGGGTCTAAATGTCTATGTTTGTATTGAAGCTGTGTGCTAGAATATAAAAGAGGTACCTTACCCTGACCTGTGGTGGTGCAGTGGATAAAGCTTCAACCTGGAATGCTGAGGTTGCCACTTTGAAACTCTGGGCTTGGTTGGTCAAGGCACTTAGAGAAGCAATAACCGTGCATTGATGCTTCCCACCCCTCCTCTCCTTCTTTCTCCCTCTCTCTCTAAAATCAATAGAAAAATAAAATAAAATAGGTATCTTATTTTTAGACCTGGACGGAAAATTAGGTATTTTTAGGTATTATTGATGCTAACCTCTGGTGTATAGAGTTTATAAAGAAATCAAGGGTCTGGGGGGGCTGCAGCCTATTGTTACTGGGTCACTCAGGGAAAATTGGTTCTTCACATATTTAGACACTAGTTATGTACACACACATGCACACACAGATATATGTGCATACATATATGTGTATGTATGTGCATACAGAGGCGGGCAGAAGTAGATTTATAGTAGTATGTGAGACAGAGCTTATTTTCATCTTATTCTTTATTTGTATTATAACTGTAAACCTACTTTTGCCCACACCTGTATGTGTGTGTGTGGTGCTTTGAATGGATTCCAAAGTAGTCTGTGTTCTTTAGCCCACAGACATTGCGCTGGCTTGGACAAGCTATCTGGCTTTGTGATATCATCTAGTCACAAGGAGCCTGCATTCAGCCTCTGATGTCTTCTAGGCTAACATCTTCTGAATCTACTGAGAAAGAGGATTGATACTAATTATGTTTTCTCTGGGTGTGTAGACTTTCAAAGGTGTAATGGAAGTCTGCTATAGTCTCCTGGGTGCTGGGGACACCATAGTGAAGAAAACAGAGAAAAGGAGGTGACATTTGAGCAGCAATGTGAATAAGACGAGGAAAAGAAGAAAGACTATTCCAGATAAAGAGAAGGGAAGGGTTGAGAATAAATGACGAAGTCAGAATCTTGTAGGTCATAAAGGGCATGGCCTGTTCTCTGAGTCATTTGGGAATCAATCACTTTTAGGGCCTGGGAAAGTAACACGCTCTGACCCATTTTAAATAAGTCTGCCTGTCTGCTATGTTGAGAATAGACTCGAGGTAGCCAGTAAGGAGGGGAAGTAGGTAGAAAAGTTAGGAGGTTGTTACAGGAACTCTGGAAAGAGATGATGGTGTTTACACTAAGGCATTAATAGATGAGGTAGTGAGAAGGAGTCAGATTCTTTATGTATTTTGAAAAATACAGCTAATTGGTTGCTAATGGATTGCATGTGGCTCTGACAGGAGAAGCGACAAACAGGACACCAAGATTTAAAGCACTGAAACTAGAAGGATAGGATCTCCATTTATTGAAGTGAGAAGCCTGTTGAAAGACCAGGTTTGGAAGATTAGGTGTTTGTTTGTTTGTTTGGGAAGGCATGTATTCCATTTTGGACAAAAAAACCCTTGAGATGTCTATTTGCAATCCAAGTGGAAATATCCAGTAGACAGCTAGAATTTTAAGCAGCAGTTGGGAACTGTCAGTATACCTGTGGCATTGGGAAGCTGTGAGATCACCAAGGAGTGAGTGGGCATATAGATAGATATAGAAGATGTCCTTGGACAAAGCCTGGGGGACCTATAATGTTTGGAGGTCAAGACGGATGGAAGAACCGCAAAGAAAACGGAACTGAATGATCACTGAGAAAGGAGGAAAACAGGAAAGCAGAGTGACCTGAAAGTGAAGGGAAGAAAGTGTTTTGAAGGAAAGACCCACTATGTCAAATATTGCGAAGTCAATGTGGAGGAACCAAATTAAGATAGAAACGAGGAAGAAAAAGTCTTTTTATATGTTAATCTTTCACCAGGTGAGATGAGGTGCTGTTGCCTCTTCTGACTTTGCAAATCCTAGAATTTTTAGACTCTTTCTATTCCCTTTTATTCCTTCTTTCAAATGGAAAATTTTTCTCTCTTGAATTACTTTGTCAATTGCATCCAATAATAAATTCATGCTATTAATGTCTTGTTTTCCAATTACTGCCCCAAGAGCTACAGTATGATTAGGTAGGTGAACTGTCTTAGAGGTTATCACATACTTTTCTACTTCAGAACGAGCTTGCCATCTTTCCAGCCTGTAATATAATTTTTCTGACTGCTTATGCTCTAAGCCAATGCTGCACTATATTTTAAGGATTTTAGCCATGATACCTTGAGAACCAATCAAATGCTAGGCAATCCCAAATTCTAAAGGCTTAAACAAAGCAAGCATTTATTTATTTATTTTAAGCCTTTATTTTTCACTCACTCAAAATCCACTGCAAGTTTGGGAGGCTCCAGGGTGACTGTCTTCCACGTCATGGCTCAGCCTGGCACCTTCACAAATCCTGAGGGCAGTGATGGCTATGTTAGAAAGATTAGCACCAGCAATTAAATTGTTCCACTAGGAATTTACAAACAACACTCCCAAGCAAAAGCACATGGCTGATTCTAACTTCTAAGGCTTGGAGAAGAAGAAAAAGAAGGTATCAAAGAACAGCGGTAAAGCCTGCTTCAGAAACAAACTGTTTTTATTTTATTTTTATAATCACAAATTAGTGTAAAGCCACTGAATTTATTTTTTATGTTCTTGCATAATATTAATATGATTTTCTTAAAGATAATGCTTTGCTTCATTTCCAGTTCTATCAGAGGCTCTAAAGACAGAATAGCTTTCACTTAGCATAATAGTTTCTAGGTCCATCCATGTTGTCACAAAAAGTAAGATTATTCTTTCTCACGGCCATATAGTATTCCATTGTGTATATGTACCACTGCTTTTTAATCCACTCATCTACTGAAGGATACTTTAAAACCACAATGAGATACCACCTCACACCTGTCAGAATGGCACTCATTAACAAAACAACACAGAATAAGTGCTGGAGAGGGTGTGGAGAAAAGGGAACCCTCCTGCACTGCTGGTGGGAATGCAGACTGGTGCAGCCACTGTGGAAAACAGTATGGAGATTCCTTAAAAAATTAAAAATGGAACTGCCCTTTGACCCAGAAATCTCACTTTTAGAAATATATCCTATGAATACCAAATCACTGATTCAAAAAAAGAAATGCACCCCCATGTTTATGGCAGCATTGTTTACAATAGCCAAGATCTGGGTACAGCCCAAGGTCCATACTTCCACTTTTGTCACCCATCGCCAACTCCCTTCCCATTTGGCAACCTCAAAATGTTCCCTCTATCTATGGGTCTGTTTCTGTTGTGCTTGTTCCTTTATTTTGTATTTTTTAGATTCAGTTGTTGATAGCTATGTATCTATTGCCATTTTATTGTTCATAGTTTTTATCTTTTTTTCTTCTTCTTCTTAAAGAATATCCTTTAACATTTTAGGTAATACTGTTTTGGTGGTGATGAACTCCTTTAGCCTTTTCTTGGCAGGGAAGCTCTTTATCTGTCCTGGATTCCAAATAATAGCTCTGCTGGGTAGAATAATCTTAGTTGTAGATGCTTGCTTTTCATAATTTTAAACATTTCTTGCCAATCCCTTCTGGCCTGCAAAGTTTCTTTTGAGAAATCAGCTGGCAGTCATATGGTAGCTTCCTTGTAGGTAACTAACTGCTGTTCTCTTGCTGCTTTTAATATTCTCTTTGTCTTTAACCTTTTGTGTTTTAATTATGATGTGTCTTGGTGTGGGCTTCTTTGGGTTCACTTCTTTTGGGACTCTCTGAGCTTTCTGGACTTGTACGTCTATTTCCTTCATCAAGTAAGGGAAGTTTTCTGACATTAGTTTTTCAAATAGGTTCAATTATTTTTGCTCTCGTTCTTCTCCTGGCATGCTCAGGCCAGGTTCTGCTTGTGTGAGAGATTTTAGGAAAATCTGGAACATGAACAAACACAGGCCATTCATATGGAAAAGCCACTGGAAACAGCTCGGGTGAGCCTAAAAATTGGGTGGGGCAGGGCCTTAGGGAAGCACCAGGGCAGGGTAAACGGTGTGAGCCAAGTTGATGGAGTCTTAGATATGGTGCACACCTGCCAGCTCTGTGAGGGGAGGGCTCATCAAAGGAACAATAGCCTCTACCCACACTTCTGTCTGGGAGAAAGCTACTCCCCCTGCCCCCCTCCCCAGCTCTCATCTTGATGCTGGACAATTAAGTTCCTCTCTGTATATTCCTGGTGCATTTTGAGCTGCTGTCCCAGTGCTGGAGCTTATAGGGAGTGAGTCTGACTAAATCTGTGTGCGAGCCCTTTAAAAGGAGTTCTCTGGAACTCCAGCAGCCCTCCATTTCCCTCAGACTCAATCTGCACTGGTTTTGACAGTCAAGTTTTGGAAACTTCACTTCCTGGTACTAGAACCCTGGTCTGGGCAGTTGGTATGGGGCTGGGACCCCTTGCTCCTCATTGGGTCCTTGACAGTTGAAATATTCCTCCCAATTTTTATCTGCCACATATGGGTGGGGGACCAGCCCATTTAGCATCTCTGCTCCTCCTACCTGTGTGGATGTAGCTTCTTCTTTAATTCCCTAGTTGTAAGACTTACATTCAGTCAGATTTCAGGTGGTTCTGAATGATGGCTATTGTTCTGTAGTTTCCTTTCCTTTCCTTTCCTTTCCTTTCCTTTCCTTTCCTTTCCTTTCCTTTCCTTTCCTTTCCTTTCCTTTCCTTTCCTTTCCTTTCCTTTCCTTTCCTTTCCTTTCCTTTCCTTTCCTTTCCTTTCCTTCCCTTCCCCTTCCCCTTCCCCTTCCCCTTCCCCTTCCTTCCTTCCTTCCTTCCTTCCTTCCTTCCTTCCTTCCTTCCTTCCTTCCTTCTTTCCTTCCTTCCTTCCTTTCTGCTTTCTTTCATGCTTTCTTTCTTTTTTTTGATAGAGTTGATGATCCCATGCTCAAGCTGGCAACCCAGTGCTCAAACTGGTGAGCCTGTGCCCAAGCTGTATGAGCCTGTGCTCAAGTTTTTCATTATAAACTAAGACCTTGGTGTTTCAAACCTGGGACTTCAGAGTATCAGATTGATGCTTTATTCACTGTGCCACCACCTGTCAGGCTTGGTTGTAATTTTGATGTGGTTGTGGGAGGAGGTGAGAACTGCATTTATCTATGCTGCCATTTTGCCTGGAAGTCTAGGGTTTAATTTTAAAACTTACTTAAAAGATATAGGCAAAGAATACAGATTAGAATTAAAGAGTTTGATGTGATATAATTGGACACAGGAGGCAAGTGTGCCTATTTCAAAAAATACTTTTCTAATAGAATTTTTTAAAAAAAGATATCAGAATGCTGTGGAGGCACAAGGATTAGATGAATCAAACTTCCAAGTAGGAGATAACATATCTCTAGGATTTTTTTTAAATGGTGAAGGGAAGGAGCATTTCTTGATTCTGGGTGTTCTCTGTCAAATGAGGCTCACTATGCATGTGTACTTAAATATTTAAAAATATTCTCACGTAGAATTATCTTTTTTGTGTGTGACAGAGAAAGAGAGAGAGACAGAGAGAGGGGCAGATAGGGACAGATAGACAGGAAAGGAGGCATCAATTCTTTGTTGCAGCTCCTAAGTTGTTCATTGATTGCTTTCTCATATGTGCTTTGACGGGGGGGCTACAGCAGAATGAGTGACCCCTTGCTCAAGCCAGAGACCTTGGGCTCAAGCCAGCAACCATGGGGTCATGTCTATGATCCCACGCTCAAGTCAGTGACCCTGCGCTCAAGCTGGTGAGCCCGTGCTCAAGCTAGCGACCTCGGGGTTTCGAACCTGGGTCCTCCACATCCCAGTTCAATGCTCTATCCACTGTGCCACCACCTGGTCAGGCTTGAGTAGAATTATCTTATAAGCAGTTCCATTTTTAATTTTTTGAAGAAACACCATACTGTTTCTACAGTAGCTGCACCAATCTGCATTTCCACCAACAGTGCATGAAGGTTCCTTTTTCTTGACATCCTTGCCAACAATTTTCATTTGTGGATTATTCGATGGCAGCCATTTTGACAGGTGTGAGATGATATCTCATTCTGGTTTCAATTTATATTTCTTTGAGATTAGTGACATTGAGCATCTTTTCATATGTCTATTGGTCATCTGTGTAGCCTCTTTGGAGAAGCATCTTTTGAGGTCCTTCACCTATTTTTTAAGTCAATGTTTTTTTGGTGTTTGGTTGTATAAGTTCTTTATACATTTTGGATTTTAACCTCTTATCAGATGTATCATTGGTGAATATGTTCTCCCATTCAGTGGGTTGTTTTTTCAATGGAACTGCCTTATGACCCAATGATTCACTTCTGGAAATATATCAGAAAAAACCCAAACCACTAATTTGAAAGAATATATGCACCCCTATGTTCATTGCAGCATTATTTACAATAGCCAAGACTGGAAACAGCCCAAGTGCCTATCAGTAGATGAGTGGATGGAGAGCTGTGGTATATTTACACAGTGGAATACTACTCAGCCGTATAAAAGATGAAATTTTACTTTTTGCAACAGCATGGATAGACCTGGAGAGTACTATGCTAAGTGAAACAAGCCAGGCAGAGAAATACAAATACCATATAATTTCACTTATGTGTGGAATCTAATGAACAAAATAAGCTAACAAAATAGAAACAGATTCATTGATACAGAAAACAGACTGACAGCTGTTAAAGGTGAGGGGAATTGGAGGGCTGGGTGAAAAAAGTGAAGGAACTAAAATAAAAAAAAAATAACTCATAGACATAGAAAATGGTATGGTGATTACCAGAGGGAAAAGAGGGTGGGGGAGGTAAAAAAGGGTAAAGGGGAGATAAATGGTGACAGAAGATCTTCATTTTGGGTGGTGAACACATAATGTAATGTATAGGTGATGTATTCTGGAGTTGTACACCTGAAACCTCTATAATTTTATTAACCAGTGTCACTCCAATAAATTCAATAAAAGTTAAAAAAAGGAATTATCTCATAATGGTATAAGTCCTTTCTGTAGGAACCAGAATCTTCAGTGAACTGATAAGTATCCACTGCTAGACTGATGGGTCTATCTAAGACATTTGTCTCTGCCTTCAGAGTTTCCAACCTAGTTCTCTAACCTTCGACCTCTAACAGTCTCAAAATCCACTGTGGCCCTACTTCCCAAAAAATCTTGTTGGAAAAGTCAGCTTTGTGTTTTCTCCCACATGGATCTTTATTCCTATGTACCTTAGAACCAAGATTCCTAGCTTTCATTATAAACTAGGACCAGTGCAAAATTTCCATTAAAAAAATATCCCTACTGTTTCTACTGTTATATCATTCCTGCATAACCAGGTAAGGCTTTGTTGGTTACTATTCCCCAAGATAGGATATTGCCTGTGTAAGCTTCCAAGTTGGGATCTGAAGTCATAATTTCGTACAAAATTAAGACAATGATGACGTCAACCCTTGATGCTACCCCCTATGTGTTGCAAAGAACTTTTTTTTTTTTTTTTTTTTTTTACAGAGACAGAGAGTGAGTCAGAGAGAGGGATAGACAGAGACAGACAGACAGGAATGGAGAGAGATGAGAAGCATCAATCATTAGTTTTTCGTTGCACATTGCAACACCTTAGTTATTCATTGATTGCTTTCTCATATGTGCCTTGACTGCGGGCCTTCAGCAGACCGAGTAACCCCTTGCTGGAGCCAGCGACCTTGGGTCCAAGCTGGTGAGCTTTTTGCTCTAACCAGATGAGCCCACGCTCAAGCTGGTGACCTCGGGGTCTCGAACCTGGGTCCTCCGCATCCCAGTCCAATGCTCTATCCACTGCGCCACCGCCTGGTCAGGCACAAAGAACTTTTGAACAAATTAAGAAACCACTTCAAAACCAGGAACAGTTAGGATGCCACTGAACCTGCCCATACCCACGTTACCCGGCAGATCAGACCAAAATTGGGATTCCTGTGTTGTACATTGTGCAAGCAAATTTGAATTATAATTGCATACACACAGCAATATAGTCAAAGAAGTGTGGTTTTTACAGACAGGGTATAATCATTTTCTAATTAACAATTAAAAACTCTCTACAGTTTATTAGAAAATAAAAGCTTCGAATGTTTGGTAAATTACAATATGTGAATTAGCCCAATTGTCCTCGGGAAGTCCTCAGGTGACAGAAATATAAATAATTCACTGTGAAACTCTGCACCTAATTAGTATCCTGAAGCCAAGATTTATGCTCCCATGCTTTATACCTTCTCATCTTCTCTACCAGTTTATTTAATCCAGATTCCAGGGGTGAAAGATATTGATTCCAGTGACTGAGTTTGTTGTAACTGCCAGTGGGAGACTGACCTTTGTAAATACCAGTTATTCAAAAATGGTTCATTTGCTGAGAGTTCCTGAGTAGCAGGTTAAAATACTTGCCTATATATACGATGCCCAGTTTGCGATGTTTGGGCTTACAATTTTTTAACTTTACAGTGATGTGGAAACAATACACATTCGATAGAAACCACACTTTGAATTTTGATCTCATTCCAGGAAGTGATATGTGTGCTGTGATACTCTCTCATGCTCCTGGGTAGCCACCGCGAGCCACAGCTCCCAGCCAGGCACATGGGCGCAAGGTTAAACACTGATACTCCACATGCACTGCGTTGCCAGTGTTTTGGATATTGTATTCTGAGCACGTTTAAGGCAGGCCAGGCTAAGCTATGGAGTTCAGTAGTTTAAGTATATTAAATGCATTTCGAATTACAATATTTTCAACTTACAATGGCTTTAATGGGATGGAACCCCATTGTAACTCGAGGGGCATCTGTAGTTGTATAATAATACATGGGCACTGGATGAGAAGTCAGACGCCTGGGTTCTAGCGTGGCTCTCATTCTTGTCGTCACTGCGGAGGGGTGTGTGTGTGTGTGTGGGCGGGTACCACCAACAGCTGTGTTTGTCCAGCCTTCTTTCTTCCTGCTTCAGTCTTTAATCGTAATGTTTAAAACTGGTATAATTACCCCAAACTGTTGTTTGAATTAGTTTATTTTTAGCATTGTGTAGGTCTCTCAGGAAAATGCTTTTAGTTCTTTAGAAGGGACCAAAATACTTGATCTGGACCAAACACATTAGTGATTCATTTAAATCTGCACGGTTCACTGTGATAGCCACATGTGGCTTCTTAACTTTAAATTAGTTAAAATTAAATACAATTAAAAATTCAGGCCCTCAGGTACCCTAGTCACATTTCGAGTGCTCAGAAGCTGAATGCGATTAATGGAAACCATATCGAACAACACGATGTCAAACATTTCCATCCTCTTAAAAATATCTATAGGATAGCACTGACTTAGACAAATCACACACCTCTAAATGCACAGAGTATTTCCCTCTCCCCTTTAATATCAGAATATTTAGGCCATTGCACATTCTGCCAAAAGTCTGTGAAATATTTTCATTCATTCCTTTATTCATTTAGCACCTATTTATGAAGAACTTAATATTGCCAGGCACAGGAATGAATAAGGTAAAGGACACCCATGCTATTCTTATTTGATTGAAACAATTTCAGTATTATAGATATTGAAAATATCTTCCTTTTCTCTGATTGAGTGTTCTAATTAGGAAGTAAATTAATTGACGCCGATCTTCTAATTTGGCAAAATTGGAGAATAACAAATACAGTGTAAAATATGGGTGGGGAAAGTAAAATGTGAGAGTATACTGATTGGTGATCTCAGATGATGTCTATCATTGCTTATGGCAGATTTCCTCTCATTTTCTGAAAAACTATAATTTTAGTAACATCTAAACTCAAGGAGATGATTGAAGGTTATAAGGAAGTGTACCTGAGACAAATTTTCAAATGAGGTAAATAGGCAGATCCAGGAAATTTACAAGAAGAATATTTGAGCAACACAATAATTAACAGATTATGAGCAATACAAGATAACATTTGCAAGGACAGTAAATTAGGGTTTCAATGAGCTTTTGAAATTAGTGATAAAGAAGTATAATTATGTACAATTACCCTTTCAGAATCTTATTTTAACTTTTATATTCAACGTACTAAAAATGCAAAACAAAACTTGACTGTTTTGGATAGTTGATTTGATCCTGCAGTGAGAAGAGTTTATGGTCCTAACAGAGCCTGTGGTATGGAGAGTTTACCTAGGATTTCAGGGCGTTAGTGCAGAAAGCTAGGGTTAAACAGTAGAGTTGTTACTTGGGGAAGGTTGACCTATTTCCTGTTTCTTAAGGACATTTTGCTGAGAACGCGTGGAATTGGACTGAGGGTTGTTTATAAGATGGCATAACAAGGAAACAGGGCTCGATATGTGGAGGGGGGATACGTCGGGGAGATACGTGGGGGGATATGTCGGGGGATATGTCAGGGGGATACATCGGGGGATACATCAGGGGATGCGTCGGGGGTATACGTCGGGGGATACGTTGGGGGGATACATGAGGAGGATACATCAGGGGGATATGTCGGGGGATACGTTGGGGGGATACATGAGGAGGATACATCAGGGGGATACGTCGGGGGATACGTCGGGGGGATACGTCAGGGGGATATGTCGGGGGATATGTCGGGGGGATACATCAGGGGGATACGTCGGGGGATACGTCAGGAGGATACATCAGGGGGATACGTCAGGAGGATATGTCGGGAGGATATGTCAGGGGGATACGTCGGGGGATACGTTGGGGGGATACGTGAGGAGGATATGTCCGGGGGGATATCTTGGGGGGATACGTTTCCCCTAACCTGCCTGTGAGGACAATATACCTTTGACTTAAAACCATTGCCGTCTCTTCTCAAAGCCAAGTTATCCACGGTGTTGAATTTCCATGCATTCTCTGGTTGGTTTCGTGAGACCCTCTCTTCTGTGAGTGGCCTTAGTATTTCTCCCTCTCTGTTGAGTTTAGCAGGGACTTTCAAGTCATTAAGTGCAATGAGGCTTTTTTAGTCTACAGCCCCTTCTATCTTCAGGGAACATCTGGCTCAATTTCTTTATCCTTAAAGCAATCTCTCCTGCTGGCATCCAGGGCACCACACCGGTCTGACAATATTCTCATTTCATTCTAGTTCCACAACCATCATCCCGACTGGACTCTGCCCCCTCTCTGCTTCCCCCATTTATTACTCTTGTTATAAATCATAAATATACAATATAAATGGATCATATCATTCTCCACTTAAAACCCTTGATGACTTGCCATTGCATTTAGAATGAGATCGAAATCCCATAATCTGATTTATGAACCCTGGATCGTCTGGCCTCTCTCTGACTCACCAGCCTCTGCTCACTAGTTGTCATTCATTCAGTTATTCTTTTACTTATTAATTCTTTCTATTCATTTAGCAATTATCTAGTAAGAGCTTCTCTGGGATCTGAGTGAACAACATAGGCTAAAAGTATTTCCTTCCTGGATTTTATCAATATATTCTATCAGTACCCAAGAGTGATTTAATACATTAAATGATGATAAGCACAAAGGAGTAAAATGAGGCAAGGAAAGGGGTGTGCATGGAAGGTTGAAAATATAGAGGGAACAGGGAAGGGAGTTTCCACTGAGAAGCTGCCTTTTGAGTAAAGACTTCATAGAAGAGAGGGAGAAGACTACACAGGTATCTGGGTGAAGAGAACTCCTGGTACTACAAGAAAGAGCAAATGCAACACCTTAAGTGCTCCTGGAATATTCTAGAAACAACAAGGAGGTCCGTATGAATACCTCAGATTGCACAAATGAAGTGGTCATAATGACAGATGTGACAAAAGGAGGGACCAGATCATGTAGGACCTTGTAGACCATTGTAAGGACTTTGAGTTTATTTGTAATGATATGAAAAGCCACATGAAAATAATTTATGACTTTGACTTCTTCATATAATTTAAAGACTTGAAATTTAAGCACTCTGATTTCTGGCAAGAGAACACATATTCTTTTATTTTTGTGATAATTGTTCACACTGCCAACATCCCATGAAAGGAAACCTTATGTAAATGGGAGCCCAACTAGTAAATAACATTTGATTTGTCTAAGTGATTTTGTAGGGAAAATGTGACTTATCATTAGTTATGAATCATGTTAACTGATTAATGTTTTAGCCCCCTGTTATTGTTAAATATATGTTGAAGGAGAGGATAAAATGAAGGTTAGAAATAGCTTTGGCCCTGGCCGGTTAGCTCAGTTGGTTAGAGTGTCGTCTTGACTTGCCAAGGTTGTGGGTTCAATCCCTGGTCAGGACACATACAAGAATCAACCAATGATGACATGAATAAAGTGTCACAACAAATCAATGTTTCTCTCTCTCTCTCTTAAAATAAATCAATAAAATATTTTTTTAAAAAATTTAAGAAAATGGCCTTAATGATGTCTTCACATTTGGGTTCTCCAGAGACTTGGATTTTTTTGTTTTGTTTTGTTTTTGAAACTTGGGGTTTTAAAAACATCCTTTGCCAGTCCACTTTGCTACTGTTTTCTTGCCAACATTTGAAATGCATGATACATTTGCTCTGTCTCTGTATATTTTTGAGAAAAATTTGTCCAATAAGAGACTTTAATGTAAAAACTGGAAAAGTTAAACAAATTTCACCTAATCAGAGAGATGACTATTCTCAATGCCACCTTCCCTTCAGTTGAATAGTTAATTTTACTATATTTTTGAAATTTGAAATGTTAAGACCTGTCACGCTTTGAAGTTCTTTCACATAAAACTTAATCTCTACTACTTTTATAACTATTTTTATTCCATTGAGTCTACCATAAACAAAAAAATATAATATTTAAATATAATAATATAATATTTAATATTTTGTGAGGTTGATGCTAACCATCTTTTCATTTGATATCTTGTATAGATTTATTCTAAGTATTCTTTTTTTTTTTAATTTATAGATACAGAGAGAGAGTCAGAGAGAGGGATAGACAGGGACAGACAGACAGGAACGGAGAGAGATGAGAAGCATCAATCATCAGTTTTTTGTTGTGACACCTTAGTTGTTCCTAAGTGCCTTGACCAGGGGCTACAGCAGATGCAGTAACCCCTTGCTTGACCCAGTAACCTTGGGTCCAAGCTGGTGAGCTTTGCTCAAACCAGATGAACCCGCGCTCAAGCTGGCGACCTCGGGGTCTCGAACCTGGGTCCTCTGCATCCCAGTCCGACGCTCTATCCACTGCGCCATCGCCTGGTCAGGCTATTCTAAGTATTCTTAAATACAAGTAATAGATGTTCTAGAAAGTGGAAAGAGGTAAATTATCAAAGTAAGAATACAAAGTCCTCACTAAGAGCAAAAGGACTTGGTGTTCAGATTGTGTATGTGCAAATTCCCAATAAAATAGAGAAGACTGCCACATAAGCATTTCATTGATTAAATAGAAGCCCCCACAAAAGTTTCTGGGGAGAAAAAATGATTGCCTAAAAGAGGGAAGGGAATCACAAATCTTAACCACAAAACGAGATGTTATATAGAGATAAACTAGTGTTATTACATTCTGAAGGAATGTTTTTCAATCTTCAATTCTATACTCTACTAACAAAAATGTCTTATAGAATATGGGCAATATAAAGATATATAATTACTTTAAAAAAATGGATGTACCTGTGCTTATTCTCAGGAACTTGAGACAGTGATTCAACAAAAATAAAAGAGCAAATACCTGGTGCAAGTGCTGTGTGAACTATTTTGCCTCTTATTTTATATTTTCAATGCTTTAAGGCAGTGGCCCCCAACCTTTTTTGGGCCACAGACCGGTTTAATGTCAGAAAATATTTTCACGGACTGGCCTTTAGGGTGGGATGGATAAATGTATCACGTGACTGAGACAAGCGTCAAGAGTGCGTCTTAGACGAATGTAACAGAGGGAATCTGGTCATTTTTAAAAAATAAAACATTGTTCAGACTTAAATATAAATAAAACGGAAATAATATTATTTATTCTTTCTCTGCGGACTAGTACCAAATGGCCCACGGACTGGTACCAGTCCATGGCCTGGAGGTTGGGGACCACTGCTTTAAGGTATATATTTTATTTTTCTTTCTTTTTATATTAATTCTTTAATACATATTTAAAAAATTAGTATAGTCAAGAATAGTATCTTTGACTTCCTTATAGTATGCTGTGAATAGGTAGGACATACTGATAAATGGGGAAATTTACCCAAGCTCAAAGAATATCCCAACTGTTCACTGAGTCCCAACTCCACAAAAGATATCAATCAGTAAGGAAAGTGTAACAAGTTATACCAACTCCTCCAGGAACCTTCCATGTGAAATGCCTAGTGAAAGTGAAAATGAGATCAATTCTATTTAAAACAAATATGAGAAGAAAACAGAAATTGAGAATCAATATGTTTCAGTTGATAAAGATTCCCTGCAAAAATCATCCCTGAAGCAGAATAAAGCTATACCATAACCCCACCGAAAACATGGATAATTTAAAAAGAAAACATCTAAAATCAGATATTCAAAAACCAGGAACAAAAATAGACATGCACACACACACAAAACCCAAGAAGAAATACCACCAGAGTTGGCTGAATTCAGGAAAGAGATCGAAGTGAAAGATTGCTCTATGCCAGAAGTGGGTAATTTGAAAATTTAATGTCATTAAGAAAATCAGAAAAATAAACAAGATAATAAAAATTAAAGAAAGAAGTAAACTGGGTCAGAGAAAGGAGTAGTTGAAATGAAAGAAATTTCTTATGTATTTTCTCTCTGTTCATTATCTATTTCTCTATGAAGCAATCATCTAGCTACCTATCATTTATCTGTCTATATATCAATACCTTACATACAGAGTATTTTTTGAATCTTTTTTTTTATTAGGCAACTTCTTGTCAGGTATTGTTTTATAACAATTCTAATATTTCTTTTTTTAAAGATTTTATTTATTAATTTGAGAGAGAGAGAGAGAGAGAGAGAAAGGTGGGGGAAGAACAGGAAGCAGTAATAGCTGTTTCTGGTATGTGCCTTGACCAGGATGTCCAGGCTTTTGAATCGGCGACCTCTGTGTTCCAGGTTGATGCTTTATACATTGCGCCACCACAGGTCAGGCTTTATTTGAATCATTTGAAAGCAGGTTGTATGCATCAGGGCCTTAACCCCTTAACACTGCCAGATGTATTTCTGATGAATGAGGATATTTGTTCGCACAACCATAGTAGAGCTATTACATTCAGGGAATTTAATATTAAATAATACTGTTGCCTATTCTATAGGTTATATTCCAAGTATATCAATTGTTCTAATAATATCCCTTTTTTTTTTTTCTGAAGTGAGAAGCTGGGGGGGGGGGGGTGGCGAGAGGCAGGCAGACAGATTCCCGCATGTGCCCAACCAGGATCCACTCAGCATGCCCACCAGGGGGCGATACTTGGCCTATTTAGGGCATTGCCCTGCTGCAACTGGAACCATTCTAGCACCTGAGGTGGAGGCCATTGAGCCATACTCAGCGCCCAGGGCAACTTTGCTCCAGTGGAGCCTTGGCTGTGGGAGGGAAAGAGAGAGATATAGAGAAAAGAGAGGGGGAGGGGTGGAGAAACAGATGGGCGCTTCTCCTGTGTGCCCTGGCTGGGAATTGAACCTGGGACTTACACATGCTGGGCTGATGCCTAATAATATTCTTTTAAACTATATTTCTACAGTAAAGGATCCAGTTTAGGATCAAATATTGCATTTAGTTGTCCTGTCTCTCCAGTATCCTTTAGTCAAGAGGAAGTACCTCAGCCTTTCTTGATCTTTCAAAAAAAAGATACAGGCCAGATATTTTGTAGAATGTTTCTCAATTTGGGTTTCTTTGATGATTCCTCGTGAATGAATTCATGTTATGTGTTTTGGGTCTGAATCCTACATAAGTGCTGTTGTCTTTCTCTAACAGTTATGTCTGGAAGCACGTATAGCTCTTTTTAATTGATGCTTTTTGGTGAATAATTTTGACTATGTTAAGTTGTAATTTATTTTTTCCATTATAAGTTTATTTTGTAATTAGCTAAAAGGTATGGGAAGATACCTGAAAGCTATATAAACATCCTCATTTTCTTCAAACCTTTTCCCCAATTTAAATTTAGCATCCAGTCATCATCCTTGTCTGGTGACACAGGGTCAGGGTACTCCAGGCTCCTCTGCTGGCGCTCCCATACTTTTTCCAAGAAACCCTGTATTTTTCGAAAAAAAATATGACATTTTGAAAGCAAGATCTGAAGTATCATTGATAATGGGCCCTTTAGCAGAAACTGCTAAAATAATATTTTTCTTTTACTTTTTTTTTTTAATCAAGTGAGAGGCAGGGAGGCAGAGAGACAGAGACAGACTCCCACATGCACCCTGACTGGGATCCACTTGACAACTCCCATCTGGGGCTGATGCTTTGCCCATCTGGGGCCACTGCTCTGTTGCTTGGCAACCGAGCTATTTTTAGTGACTGGGGTGAGGCCATGGAGCCATCCTCAGCACTCAGGATCACCTTGCTCATTTGAGCCATGACTATGGGAAGAGAGAGAGAGAGAGAGAGAGGGAAAGAGAGAAAGAGAAAGAAAGGGGAGGGTAGGGGAGGGTTGGAGAAGTAGATGGTCCCTTCTGTGTACTCTGACTGGGAATTAAACCTGGGACATCCACACACCAGACCAGTGCTCTACTGCTGAGCCAGCTGGCCAGGGCCTTTTCTTTTACTTTTAATTCCAGTCAATCAGTTAGGATTATTTTTCAACTTCCCTTGTTTATTATTTGTTTTTTACTTCTTCTATAGTAAGAAACATGACTCACAGTAATATCTATGTATTTACTCATTCGTTTAGTCCTACAACACACATAAAATAGTTTTAATTTATTAATAGTGTCAAAGAGTTTTCCAGAATGCTGGTGCCAATTAACACTCTCTCCAGCAGTGCATGGCATTTCCAATTGTTTACATCCTTGCCTACACTTTAGGAATGTCAATATTTTTTACGTTGTTTATTTTTAGACATTCCAGTCTGTGTATAGTGATATATCATTGTGGTTTTAATTTTCATTTGAATGTTCTTGATGACTGATAAGGTCTAAACTGTTTATCTGTTTATTTGCCATTTGTCTATCCATATTTTGGGTAAAATATATGTTTATTTTTTTCTATTTATCATCTTGTCTTTTTTTATTTTTTATTCTTTTTTGCATTTTTTTTCTGAAGCTAGAAACGGGGAGAGACAGTCAGACAGACTCCGCATGCACCCGACCGGGATCCACCCGGCACGCCCACCAGGGGCGACGCTCTGCCCACCAGGGGGCGATGCTCTGCCCCTCCGGGGGGATGCTCTGTTGCGACCAGAGCTACTCTAGCGCCTGGGGCAGAGGCCAAGGAGCCATCCCCAGCGCCCGGGCCATCTTTGCTCCAGTGGAGCCTCGGCTGCGGGAGGGGAAGAGAGAGACAGAGAGGAAGGAGAGGGGGAGGGGTGGAGAAGCAGATGGGTGCTTCTCCTATGTGCCCCGGCCGGGAATCGAACCCGGGACTTCTGCACGCCAGGCCAACGCTCTACCACTGAGCCAACCGGCCAGGGCCTCGTCTTGTCTTTTTATATAGCTATATACAGACACATACACATAAACATTCTAGATAAGAGTCATTTGTGGCATTTATTTTGGGGCTGTCGTCTCTCATTCTTTTTTTTTTTTTTGCCTCAAACTCATTAATAGTTCCTCCTATGTTTCATTGTAAACGTTTTTGTTATTTTACTTTTACTATTTAGATCTTTAAGACCTCTAGAATGCTTATTTGCAATAGCATGAATGGACCTAGAGGTTATTATGTTAAGTGAAATAAATCAGACAGAGAAAGACAAATACCATATGATTTTACTTATATGTAGAATCTAAAGAACTAAATGGCCCCGGCCAGATAGTTTGGTTGGTTAAAGCATCGTTCCGAAGCACAGAGGTTGCCAGTTCGATCCCTGGTCAGGGCACATACAGGAACAGATGTTCCTGTCTATCTCCTGATCTCTTCCTTCCTCTCTCTAGGGTCAATAGAATAAACATAAAAAAAAAACACTAAATGAACGAACAAACTAGAAACAGACAACAGACTGATGATTGCTAGAGGGGAGGCACCTAAGGGGGCTGGGTGACAAAGGTGAAGGGACGGAGAAGTACAAATTGGTAGTTACAAGATAGTCACGGGGATATAAAGTAAAGCATGAGGAATATAGTCAATAATATTGTAATAACTATGCATGTTGTCAGGCAGGTACTGGAAATGCCGGGGAGAACACTTTATAAAATATATGGTTGTCTAATCACTATGCTGTGCACCTGAAACTTATACAAAATAATATTAAGTGTAAACTGTAATTAAAAAAAATTTAAAAACCTCTAGAATGCTTTTGTGTATTGTATGAGGAAGGGTTTAGAATAATTTTTCACGCTGAAATCCAAGTGATACAACTTCTTTTTTGAAAGGCCCATTCTTTCCTGTACTTCACTGAATGTCCCCCTTGTTAAAATGTACATGTTCATATTTGCGTAGCTATGCTCTTGAACTCTCTTCTGTTTAATTGAAATATGGTTCTCTTATTGTGTCTTAATTATAATATCTTGATACATGGTAATATGAATCCTTCAATTTTGTTTATTTTCCAACTTAGGTATTTGTGGCCTTATAAATTGAAATGTAAATTTACATGCACATTTTAATATCAGCTTTTCAATTTCCACAATATAAAAATACAGCTGGGCCTAGCCTGTGGCGGCACAGTGGATGGAGTGTCAACCTGGAATGCTGAGGTCACTGGTTCGAAACCCTGGGCTTGCCCAATGAAGGCACCCATGGCAAGCAACCAATGAACAACTAAAGTGAAGCAACTAAGAGTTGATACTTCTCACTACACCTCTCTTCTCTCTGTAAAATCAATAAATAAAATCTTTAAAAAATAAAATGAAATAAAAATATGGCTGGGCCCTGGCTGGGTGGCCCATTTAGTTGGAGCATCATCACCATTTACCAACGTTGTGAGTTTGATCCCTGGTGTGGGCATGTGTGAGAATCAGTCAGTGAATGTATAAATAAATGACACAACAGGTTGATATTTCTCTTTCTCTTCCTCCCTTTTTCTAAAATCAGTAAGTAAAAAAAAAAATTAAAAAATAAAAATATGGCTGGGATTTTCATTGGATTCTATTGAATGTCTATGTTAATTTAGAAGGAATTTTTATCTCTATAATATTTTATCTTGATATTGATAGATATTCCCCTCTGTTTGTTTAGATATTTTATTTTTTCTCTCAATAATGTCTTCAGTTTTCTGTGAAGAAGTATTGCACCTACTCTGCTAGGGTATTCCCTAAGTATTATTTATGCTTTTATAACTATCATTTATAAAACTAATATTCTACTTGGTTCTGGTAGATAACAATGAAACTTTTTCATCCTGACTTTATTGAGCAATTTTGCTAGACTCATTTTAATAGTTTTTCTGTAGAATATTTTTGGATGTGCCACATAAACAACTGTGTTGTCTGTGACTAATCACAGGTATATTTACTTTCCATTCCTTGTGCTTTGGTAGGTCTGTTCTTACCTTGGTGCACAGCCAAGGACCTACCATGCTGAATAGAAGTGATGTCGGAGAGGACTCTATTATGTTTCTGATTGTAGTAGGTAGTGCTCCAATATTTTACTATTAAGTATGATGTTTACTGTAGGGTTTTTTTTTTTTTAGGTGAGAAGAGGGTAGATAGTGAGGCAGACTCCCACATGCGCCCTGACCGGGATCTGTCTGGCAACCCCATTGGGGGCCGGTGCTCAAATCAACTGAGCTATTTTTAGCACCTGAGGTCGACCCATTCGTAAACTGAGCTATCCTCAGCACCTGGGGCCATGCTTGAACAAATCAAGCTACTGGCCGTGAGAGGAGAAGAAAGAGAGAAAGGGGATAGGGAGTGGGGAAGAAGCAGATGGTCACTTTTCCTGTGTGCCCTGACTGGGAATTGAACTTGGGATGTCCATATGCTGGGTTGACACTGTATCCACTGAGCCACTGGCCAGGGCCTGCTGTAGGTATTTTGTAGAGCCTCAAATTCAAATTAATTGCATATTTTTCTATTTCTAACTTCTAAAGTTTTTTTTTCTTTTGAAATTAAATTAAATGGGATGACATTGACCAATAAGAGTACATAGGTTTCTGGTGAACTTTTCTATAACATTCAAACTGTTGTTTGCTTTGTGTGCCCATCACCCAAAGTCAAATCATTTTGCATCACCATATATTTGTCCCTTTTTACTCGCCTCTCCTTGCTCCTCCCCCAAGTGACCACTTCACTTTTATTTATGTCCATGAGTCTCAGTTTCATATCTCACCTACGTGCTTTTCCAGCACCTGTTGAGATCTTTTTTAGTTTTTCTTCCAGTGTGGTGAATTGTTCTGTCTTTCTTTTCTTTTTTTTTTCTGTTTGGTTTATCTAATGTGGGGAAAATGTCACATTCTTGGAATAAATTCAAATAATTGTGATATATTGTCTTTTAATATATTTAGGTATTACATTGAAATCATTTTTGCAACTATATTCATAATGGCTATTAGTCTGTAATTCACCTTTCTTGCAATGTTCTTTTTAGGTTTTAATATAAAATTTGGGCTGGACTCATTAAATAAATTGGGGCATATTTCCTCTTTTTTTAGAATTTAAAAAATGCTCTGTCCTGTATATCAAATGAATATTTATTTATTTATTTATTTATTTATTGTACTTTTCTGAAGCTGGAAATAGGGAGGCAGTCAGACTCCAGCATGCGCCCCACCGGGATCCACCCAGCACGCCCACCAGGGGGCGACGCTCTGCCCATCTGGGGTGTCGCTCTGTCGCGACCAGAGCCACTCTAGCGCCTGGGGCAGAGGCCAAGGAGCCATCCCCAGTGCTCGGGCCATCTTTGCTCCAATGGAGCCTCGGCTGTGGGAGGGGAAGAGAGAGACAGAGAGGAAGGAGAAGTGGAGGGGTGGAGAAGCAGATGGGCACCTCTCCTGTGTGCCCTGGCCAGGAATCGAACCCGAGACTTCCGCACGCCAGGCCGACGCTCTACCACTGAGCCAACAGACCAGGGCCGCAAATGAATCTTTAAATACTTGAAGGGAAAGGGGCTGAGAAGGCTGAGTTCACTTTTCCGGGATCCATCTCTCTCCAGCAACTTCGCTCTTTGAGTTCTGGATGCCTTGTTAGCTCTCTCATATCTTCGACCTGATGTTTTCTGTATTTTATTCATCTTTTTAAGATTTTCTTGGTGAGAGGCTCCTTTTGCTGCAGGCTGGCCCATCTTAGTTGAAGGTAGAAGCCTCTCCCTCACTTTTAACCCCATCTCCAACTCTTGTTATTTTTCACGAAGGGCCGATAGATCAAGAATTTTTCGGCTTGTGCGTTACAAGTATTCATTAGAGACTTTTTGACTGCTGTCTGTGCTCACCTTCTCATGGTTGAATGATTTAGGAATGAAGAAGAATACTTACTGAGACAAATGCTTCTGTCAGCTTGACAATGCTCTTTTCAAACTGGGTGCCTCTCAAAGCAAGTTCTGCATGGTTCATTACACATTGGCTGCCCTATCCTCATCTTTTAAGATTTGCTTTAGATGATGCTAGTCTGCAGAGGTTTCTGTTTTCTGGTATATGCAAGCTTTAGCTGCTTTAGAAAAGTTAAGAAATATGTTCTTCTTGGTTTTACTGATAAAGAATGTTTATTTTAATTTTGAAAGAATCTCTATAAACATGCCTGGAAGGATTTCTTTGGGCAAAATTTGGATTGATGTTAAATCAGGTAAGGCGCGTGCACACACATACACACACAAATTTTAAAAAGTGAAATCAAATTTAAATAAATTATTAAAATTTTCAATTATAGTTTATATTAAATTAGTCTGTATAGCCTAGTGGATAGACAATTACATACTTTACAAAGTGTTTGTCCCAATATTTCCAGTACCTACCTGGCACCATACATAGTTATTACAATATTATTGACTCAGTTTATTTTATTAAATAAATTTTTTTTATTGATTTTAGTGAGAGAGGATAGGATAGAGAAAGAGAGACAAGAACACTAATCTATTCTTGTATGTGGCCTGTCCGGGGATCAAAGCAGCAACCTCTGTGCTTTGGGAAGACACTCTAACCAACTGAGCTATCCAGCCAGGGCTCAATATTATTGACTCACTTTAAATGTAAATGGCTTAATGTTTCAATCAAAAGGCATAGGATAACTAAATGGATAAAACACAAGATCCATATATATGCTATCTGTAAGAGACTCAGCTCAGAACAAAAGATATGAACAAACTAAAAGTAAACGAATAGGAAAAAATATTTCTCAGAAATGGAGATTAAAAAAAACTGGAGAGCAATATTTATATCAGACAAAATAGACTTTAAAACAAAATCCATTACAAGAGCAAAGACGGAATGCATAATGATAAAGGGTGCAATCCAATAAGAGGATATAACCCTTATAAACATTTATGCACCCAACATAGGAGCACCTAAATATATAAAGGAAGTCTTGGTGGACATAAAGGGAAAGATTGATAGTAATGCAGTCATGGTAGAGTTTTTGTGTGTGTGTGTGTGTGTTTTTTTTGTATTTTTCTGAAGTTGGAAACAGGGAGGCAGTCAGACAGACTCCCGCATGCGCCCGACCGGGATCCACCCGGCATGCCCACCAGGGGAGGCTGCTCTCTGCCCATCTGGAGCGTCACTCTTTTGCAACCAGAGCCATTCTAGTGCCTGAGGCAGAGGCCACAGAGCCATCCTCAGTGCCTGGGCCATCTTTGCTCCAATGGAGCCTTGGCTGCGGGAGGGGAAGAGAGAGATAGAGAGGAAGGAGAGGGGGAGGGGTGGAGAAGCAGATGGGCGCTTCTCCTGTGTGCCCTGGCCAGGAATCGAACCCAGGACTCCTGCACACAAGGCCAACGCTCTACCACTGAGCCAACCGGCCAGGGCCATGGTAGAGGATTTTAACATCCCATTGACTTCAATGGATAGATTTTCCAGATAGAACATCAACAAGAAAATTGATGGACTTAATTGATATCTTCAGAGCATTTCAAACCAAAGCAGCACATGGAACATTTTCTAAGACAGACTACATGTTAGGACACAAAACAAGTCTCAATAAATTTAAGAAGATTGATATCATATCAAGCATTTTCTCTTACCATGGTATGAAACTAGAAATTAATCAGAAGAAAAAGAAAAACTGAAAAACACATAAAGACATGGAGGCTAAATAACATGTTACTAAACCAGGCATGGCCAACGTACGGCCCACGGGCCGATTCCGGCCTGCGTAATGAGTTTATACGGCCTACGATTAAATTTTTAATATTCTCCGCTACTTTAAAATCTCAGCTACTCAGAAGCAGAAGTATCTTTGATTATTGGAAATTGAGATATTTAAGAAGATAGTGATATGTGGAAAAGAATTCCGTGTGTGACTAACCTAGGGTTAACTTCCAATAATTGGTCGAATGGATTCGCGATACTTCTTTATTTTTTTTAAAAATTCCAATTTAAAAATTTACAACATTTGTACTCGTCTTTACTCTATATGAACTGTTTAATGTTTAGCAGCAATGTGAAACCCACATTCTTTTAGGCGGAGTTTGCCAGTGTGCACCCAAGGTCAAACAATTCGTTATTTTTGTGGTCAAGTGTGCTGAGTCAAGTGGCACTGTAGCATAGACAATAGCTGCAGTTGATAACTGAAAACATGTCCAGGCTGTTTGTAATACGAAATAATTGTTTTATTTGTGATATAACCCCTTCAAGCTCATTCTATTAATTAAATATTGTTTCGATTGATTGCGATACAGTTTGGATAGTTATATGGTATGTAATTATATTTTTATTTAAAAATATTTTTATTAAAGTAATATTGTATATTAAAATTTTTTCTCTTACTTACATTTATTCATAAACAAATTACATAATAAAATTTTGTTTATTTAAATGAATCATTTTTTGTATTTAACATTTTTAAATTTTAATATTTCGTCCGGCCAGTGAAAAAAGTTTTCTTTCTAATCTGGCCCTGGGGAGAAAACTGTTGGCCACGCCTGTACTAAACAATGAATGGATTAACAAGGAGATCAAGGATAAAATTAAAAGCTACCTTAAAACAAATGAAAATGAGAACACAACAACCCCATATCTATGGGAGTCCTAATAAGAAAAGAGTCCTAATAAGAAAATTCATAGCATTACAGGCCTATCTCAAGAAATAAGGCAGGCCCTGGCCGGTGGGCTCAGTGGTAGAGCGTCGGCCTGGCGTGCAGGAGTCCCAGGTTCGATTCCCAGCCAGGGCACACAGGAGAAGCGCCCATCTGCTTCTCCACCCCTCCCCCTTTCCTTCCTCTCTGTCTCTCTCTTCCCCTCCCATAACCAAGGTTCCTTTGGAGCAAAGTTGGCCTGGGCACTGGGGGATGGCTCTATGGCCTCTGCCTCAGGTGCTAGGATGGCTCTGGTTGCAACAGAGCAACATCCCAGATGGGCAGAGTATCACCCCCTGGTGAGCACGCCAGGTGGATCCCGGTTGGGCACATGCGGGAGTCTGTCTGACTGCCTTCCCGTTTCCAACTTCAGAAAAATACAAAGAAAAAAAAAAAAAAGAAATAAGGCAAAATCTCAAATAGCCAATCTAATTTTGCACTTAAAAGTACTAGATAAATAACAACAATGAACAAAACCCAAAGTGAGCAGAAGGAAGGAAATAATAAAGAGCAGAAATAAACAAAATAGAATCTAAGAAATACAAAGATCAATAAAACCACGATCTGGTTCTTTGAAAAGATAAACAAGATTGATGAACATTTAAACAGATTCATCAACAAAAAAAGAGAGAGGACTTAAATAAATAAAATCACAAATGAAAGAGCAGTCACAACTGACACCACAGAAATAAAAAGGATTGTAAGAAAATATTACTAACAACTATATGCTAAAACATTGAACATCTAGGTGAAATGGATAAATTCCTAGAAACTTACAATCTTCCAAAACTGAATGAGGAAGAATCAGAAAATCTGAATAAAGCAAAATTAATGATATTGAAATAGTAATAAAAAACCATCCAACATACAGCCTGACCTGTGGTGGTGAAGTGGATAGAGCATCAACCTGGAATGCTGAGATCATTAATTCAAAACCCTGGGCTTGCCCAGTCAAAGCACATACAATAAGCTATCAATGAACAACTAAAGTGAAGCAACTATGAGATGGTACTTTTTGTTCTTCTCCCCTCTCCCTATCTCATTAAAATCAATAAATAAAATCTTAAAAAAAAAAAAACAAATAAACAAACAAAAACTCCCAACACACAAAAGTCCTGGATTGGATGGTTCACAGATGAATTTTAAAAACATTCAAGGAAGGCCCTGGCCGGTTGGCTCAGCGGTAGAGCGTCGGCCTAGCGTGCGGAGGACCCGGGTTCGATTCCCGGCCAGGGCACACAGGAGAAGCGCCCATTTGCTTCTCCACCCCTCCGCCGCGCTTTCCTCTCTGTCTCTCTCTTCCCCTCCCGCAGCCGAGGCTCCATTGGAGCAAAGATGGCCCGGGCGCTGGGGATGGCTCTGTGGCCTCTGCCTCAGGCGCTAGAGTGGCTCTGGTCGCAATATGGCGACGCCCAGGATGGGCAGAGCATCGCCCCCTGGTGGGCAGAGCGTCGCCCCTGGTGGGCGTGCCGGGTGGATCCCGGTTGGGCGCATGCGGGAGTCTGTCTGACTGTCTCTCCCTGTTTCCAGCTTCAGAAAAATGAAAAAAAAAAACAAAAAAAAAACAACCAAAAAAACAAAAAAACATTCAAGGAAGACTAACATCTATCCTTCTCAAATTAGTCCAAAAAATTCAAGAGGAGGGAAGACTCCTAAGCTTATTTTATGAAGCCAGCATTATTTTAATTTCAAAACCAGATGAAGACACTACAAAGAAAGAAATTATAGGCCAATATCTCTGATGAATGTAGATGCTAAAATCCTTAACAAAATATTAGCAAAGCTGATCCAGCAATACATTAAAAAGATCATACACCATGATCAAGCAGAATTTATTTTGATGACACAAGGTTGGTATAATATCAGCAAATCAATTAACAATATATACCACATAAACAAAATGAAGAATAAAAATCACATGATTATATCAATAAATGCAGAAAAAGCACTTGATAAAATTCAGCACCCACATTTATAATAAAAACTTTCAGCAAAGTCGATCTCTGGTCAGGGCATATGTAAGGAGCAATCAATGGATGCATAGATAAGTGGAGCAACAGATTAATGTTTCTTTCTCTCTCCTCCTCCTCTCTCTCCCTGAAATCAATAAATACAATTAAAAAAATTTAAAAAGCACCTTTTGTTAAAATAGAAAAAATTATAAGTTTAAGTTAAATGCACGAAATCAAGAGTTTCTTTGTGGTCTTGTGTATTGGAAATATGTTGCATATTAACTATTGTTAATAGAATTAGGAACAATTAGAAAAGTATATATACTCACAACATGTTCCATATTGGGATTAATTTGTCTAGTGGACAGAGAATTGAATTTTAAGGATGCAGAGCATGAGCGGGAGATAAGAGGAGATAGTGAACAGAAATCTCAGTATCTGAAGAAATGGGTGTGATATCATGCCTTCAGTTCAGGCACCTCAAGCTTCCTTGGTTCTGAGTGGTGGCTTCACCATGGTTGGAGCCCTTTCACTGCAGCTCTTGTCTGGACCTCTTGTTTTCCTTGGGAACTGGCTGAGTTTTTAAGTAAAACCTTTATATATATTTTAGGTTCTGATATTTACACAGTTTCCACAGTAATATGCTTTCTCTGATATCAAGGCCTTTTTTTATTAATAAATTTTTATTAATTTTAATGGGGTGACATCAATAAATCAGGGTACATATATTCAAAGAAAACATGTCCAGGTTATCTTGTCATTGAATTATGTTGCATACCCATCACCCAAAGTCAGATTGTCCTCCATCACCTTCTATCTAGTTTTCTTTGTGCCCCTCCCCCTCCCCCTCCCCCTCTCCCTCCTTCCCTCCCCCTGCCCCCTGTAACCACCACACTCTTGTCCATGTCTCTTAGTCTCGTTTTTATGTCCCACCAATGTGTGGAATCCTGCAGTTCTTGTTTTTTTCTGATTTACTTAATTCACTCCGTATAATGTTATCAAGATCCCGCCATTTTGTTGTAAGTGATCTGATGTTATCATTTCTTATGGCTGAATAGTATACCATGGTGTATATGTGCCACATCTTCTTTATCCAGTCTTCTATTATTTTTTTTACAGTGATTAAAGCCTTTAAGCAAACTCTTGGCCAATACAGCAAGAATCCATAAAAGAGTAGTGTCCTTAACAAGTTCACCAAGTCCAAGTTGGCCTCCAACACCATGCCAAGTCCCTGATAAATGCAACCCAACCCCAGTTCAGTCTGTTAGGAGCTGTCTGAAGGAGCAGGAGTCCAGGAAAAGTCCACATCCAGGAAAAGTCCGCATGGCACTGGAATTGTTGTCACAATTCTATACTTTGCAGCTCATGTCCAAGTCCCAATGACCGCTGCTTCTAGCTGGTAATGATTCAGGTAGACTGGAAAAGCCATCTGCAGCATGTGTGGAGATGGAGCTTCTGTTCTCCTCTGCCTGAAGAGATGAGACCAGGTTGCTCTTCCCTGGAGCTCTGCGACTATGGCATTGTAAAGAGAACCTTGGGATACACTAAGCTGGGTGGCAAAGGTAGATTTATAATAGAAGTTGGCAAAAGGGGGAAAGAGAGCTCTAAATTAGGAGAAAGTCCCAGCCTGAAATATGAGTGGGGCATTGAGGTAGGAGGAATAAAGGAAACACTATATATTAAACAAAGCAGCAGAAAATAGGACTATCAACACCCACAACAGAAATCTTTGAGGGAAGAATAAAAAACCTGACTATTCAGGCAAGACATAGTTAAGTGGCCCTTGTGCAAATGAGATCAGTTTACCTGCTTCTTGGAAGAAATACCCTAGGCTCGTCCACAGTGTCGTAGATGGGGCCGATGGCCCTGGGCACCTTTAGCCTTCAGTGGCAAACCTCAGCATTCTGGGCAAGGTTAGGTCATAGGTGGCTGGAGCAGGGCTGGAAGAGACTGAACCCTCCCTTAGAGGAGCGAGGGGGAAGGCTACCTTCCAGTGTCCCTGTTTCCTCACAGCAGAGGATATCAAGGCCTTTTTGATTTTGCATATTTAATACACTTGGTAAATGTTTATTAACTTGTATTTGAACTATAATGACATTTTAGCAACCATGGGGCTCTGAGAAGTCTGTTGGGGCAAAACAACAACAATACAGTAACAACAAACAGCAGATAATGTAGTTTGCATTCCCCAAACTTTATTTTGGACTACAAATGCTGTTCCGATAAATCTACTGACTCTGTTTGGACCCCCTGACGGACACTGGATTTGATGAGCGTAATGTCTTCTCCAGCTCTAACATGCTATGGATGTCCCTAGAAAGACCTGGGTTTAGTGAAATGCAACACTGGCTCCTATTTCAGGAGGCTGAGCTCCTTCGGAACAAACTGTGCAAACAGTGAGAAACCCTGGAGTGTTCAGAGTGCACTGCGAATACAGGGAGGCTAATGAGCCTCCGCTTGTTTTATTTATAAACACCATCAACTCTATCTTCTTTGAATATTAGGAAGGCTGCATTGATTTACGTATAATCTACCCTTTTCCATTTTCTTTTGATTCTTTGATTTCATGAATGTGTTGTCATGGGAAGTTTTGTGATATATTGTATTGTCACTCTGTTTCACGTTTTCTTAGGGCACGGTGGCTTTTTTATTTCTCAACTGGGTTCTCCTTTGAGCTCTCTCTAAATGCCTAGCTGGGGCCTCAGAAATTAAAATGTCACTTTTATTCCAATTCTAGTTTGGGGTATTTTCTCAATTTACATTTATGTCACATAGGAGTTTAAAAAACCTGAAATCCTAATTTATTTTGTAGTTGAAATCCTTTTCTCCTTAAGTCTGTTCAGATGGCTTTTGGTAGTCAATCATCAGCCTTTTAAGTCACTGCTGTGGCTTCTGAGAAACGGGGGCTGCTGTGATTGATGTCTCGGCCCCCAGTCTGCTCAGAACATGGTGGAGAGATGGGACGAGGCATGAGTGTTCACGTAGGTACAGGGTTATGAGCTGAATTATGTCCCACAAATTCATATGTTGGAGTCCTAATCTCCAGTACCTCGGAATGTGACTGTATTTGGAGATACTGTCTTTCAAGAGGTAATTAAGTCAAAATAAAGTTATTAGTGTGAGTCCTAATCCAATACAACTGGTGTCCTTATAAGAAGAGGAAATGAGGAAACAGGCACACACAGAGGGAAGATCATATGAAGAAACAGAAACCAAGGAGAGAGCCCTCTGAAGAAATCAATCTTTCAATATCTAGATCTAGGACTTTCAGTCTGCAGAATTGGGAGGAAACAAATTTCTGTTGTTTAAGCCACCCTGTCTATGGTGTTTATTATGGCAGCCCAAGCAAACTAAAACACACAGGTGTCCTGGAAGCAGAGTCTCACCCCCTTTTCACACGTGGGTGAGACATTGTCCTACAACTGTGATCCATCTGGCCAGAGAAACATTCAACTAGCTTCTCAACTCTTCTGTTGATATATATCAGGGGTAGTCAGCCTTTTTATACCTACAGCCCACTTTTGTATCTCTGTTAGTAGTAAAATTTTCTAACCGCCCACCGGTTCCACAGTAATGGTGATTTATAAAGTAGGGAAGTAACTTTACTTTATAAAATTTATAAAGCAGAGTTATAGCAAGTTAAAGCATATAATAATTATGACTTACCAAGTACTTTATGTCGGATTTTCACTAAGTTTGGCAGAATAAATCTTTATAAAACAACTTACTATAGTTAAATCTATCTTTTTATTTATATTTATACTTTGGTTGCTCTGCTACCACCCACCATGAAAGCTGGAACGCCCACTAGTGGGCAGTAGGGACCAAATTAACTATCACCGATATATATGATCATGTTGGCAGTATCTTTAGCATGATTTCTAAAAAAATGATAAGGAAATAAACATCTTTATAAAGGAATAGTATCCAAATAAACTGGCTTTTATTTCCACAGAAGCCATCTGTTGCTTATGGGCACAGTTCTTCTCATCGCTTTTCTGACAAAGGAATATACAGAGACAAAATTGAAAAAATACTTCTCCGCGTGAAGTAGTTTGGGTTCAGCAGCAGAGCCACGCTCTCACCTCAGCACTGTATTGAAATTGACCGTGAACGGTTACAAATGGAATCTGTCACTGCTGCAACAAAGGACAAGAAGAGGTACACTTGAAACCTATATAATTTTATTAACCAATGTCACCCAATAAGTTTAATAAAAAATTAAAAAATACTAAACCATAAAGTATAAGAATTAAAGTGTAAAAAAAACCCACCCCAAATCAAAAAAACCCAACTATATTTTTTGTGTTACTGTGTACCAAGAGGTGTTTTATGTACTTGGACTCTTGAATGCTTTCCTGTGCCTTGTTAAATTTATTGCTTTTCTGGACTCTAAGGTAAAATTACTTTAAAAAGATAAATTCTGGGCCATTCAATGACAAACTTCTGTACTTACTTTTGCCTTTTCTTCTAAACCCATTGAATTTGTTCAGCAGATTAAAAAATTTACCATTTTTCCTTTTGACTAAATATATTCAGTCTCTTACTTGAATTAATTTCATGCACATCTTTGTTTCAAAATTTAATTTGAACTTATTTTACAATTTTAATCAAATACAGAAATCATTCGTTTCCCATGATTTAATGTTACAAAGTACCTGTCTTCTCATATAGGAATTGTGTACATAATTGTAGTTTTATCTAGAGCTTAGTCATTGGCTCCATTCTTATTTTTATTTCTATATCTATTCATCGAGGAACAAAGAAAATGAAAGATATAATGTGATATCAGAACTACAAAGAAAAACAACATGCATATTTACAGGTGAAAGTATCATATAGAACGGCTAGAACTGGGTAAAAATTCTGCCTCTGAACCTCCTAGAACCCAGTAAGAAAGAAAGCATGTTTGTTTGCAAAGAGAATATTGTAAGTAAAAAAAAAAAAAAAAAAAAGATACTTATTAACTGTATAACCCTGGGCAAATTAAGTAATTACTCTGTGCTTCAGTTTCCTCATAAATTAACTGGGAATGGTAGAGGTAACTTTTTTTTTTGTATTTTTACTAAGTGAGAAGGGTGGTGGTGGTAGTGGTGCAGCAGACAAACAGACTCCTGCATGCACCCAACCGGGATCCACCCGGCATGCCCACCAGGGGGTGATGCTCAGCCCATCTGGGGCGATGCTCCACTGCAACGGGAGTCATTCTAGCACTTGAGGCAGAGGCTATGGAATGGTCCTCAGCGCCGGGGACAAATTTTGCTCCCATCAAACCTGGGACTTCCATAAACCGGGCCAACGCTCTACTGCTGAGCCAACCAGCCAGGGCTAGAGGTAACTTCTTTTTTTTTTTTTTTTTTTTTTTTTTTTTTTTTTTTTTTTGTATTTTTCTGAAGCTAGAAACGGGGAGAGACAGACAGACTCCCGCATGCGCCCGACTGGGATCCACCCGGCACACCCACCAGGGGGGACGCTCTGCCCACCAGGGGGCGATGCTCTGCCCCTCCGGGGCGTCGCTCTTTTGCGACCAGAGCCACTCTAGCGCCTGGGGCAGAGGCCAAGGAGCCATCCCCAATGCCCGGGCCATCTTTGCTCCAATGGAGCCTCGGCTGTGGGAGGGGAAGAGAGAGACAGAGAGGAAGGAGAGGGGGAGGGGTGGAGAAGCAGATGGGCACTTCTCCTGTGTGCCCTGGCCGGGAATCGAACCCGGGACCTCCGCACGCCAGGCCGACGCTCTACCACTGAGCCAACTGGCCAGGGCGAGGTAACTTCTTTATATAGGTATGTTATGAGGATCAAGTCAAATGTGCCAGTATCAGTAAAACATTTAGAACAGTGGCTGGCACAAAGTAAGCACTATTCAATTGCTATTAAAATAAAAAATAAAACAAATGCTAAGGATATATCTCAAGGAATGTCAAGTTTCAGCAAGTACAGTACTTGATTTTTAAAGGACAACTCTCAGTAGGAGCTTCATCTTATCAATAGGACAGTGAGAGAGGCAAGGTAAAAACGTGCACTTATGACTTCTCTATTGCAAACACGTTTATGGGATTCACGGAATGTTTTCTTGACTCATCCCTCAATAAGCACTGAGGACAGAACATTGAACCCAGGGAGAACAATCTTGCGCCAGCCAAGATAATATGCTCCGAACATGCAGTGTTCTGATGATGATGAGCCTTCAGTTCTAGCTTCGAAAGAAATGGATGGGCTCATTTCCTTCAACCAACCCTCCACAAATATCACTTCTCTTATCTGGGGATTTTATAAGTTGTGCAGTGGGAGCATGGAGTGATATAGTCTCTGCTAGGGCTTCACATGGAGATACTGCATCCGGTGGGTAGAGCCTGGGATTTGGTGTAGCATCTGCCGGTCCATAGCAGACGCACCTGCTTTCATATTACCAGCTGTGCCACTGGCTGGTGGTGACCTTGGGCAAGCTACTTCATGTCTTTGCCTTCTCGGTTTCATCGTCTGAACCTCTGCAATCTCAAAACAGTGCGTTGAGAATGAAGGAGACGTTGCGAGTGTAGCATTAACACTCTGAGTGATTCCATAGTCAGGAGTGTTGACAAGTGGAGACTAACTTTTGCTAGCATGACTGTGTTGAGCCTCAGGCTCCTCATCTGCAATGGGTTTAGAGATAGCATAGTTCCTAAGAGGTTGTTGCAGGGATTAAATACAAGGATTAAATACATGCTAAGTGTTTACTAAGGCTTACCTGTTGTTATGCTTTATTCAGTTTTCAATTAAATACTGCAACAATACATTTTAATTCAGTTAAAACTTGGCAAAAATAGCATATTTTGGGGACAGATTTTTAGAGAAGATTTTCATCACTGTTTTCACAAAGTGCAAGTTATTTATATAAACTTTTATTATTATAGAAGCAGTACTTGTGCATTGCACAATATTAGAAAGTGCCATATAAGCAAAAATACAAAATAAAAACATACATTTCCTATGGGGGGAAACACTTTGTAAAGTATATGACTGATGATCATTCTGTACACCTAAAACTAATACAAAATAATATTGAATGTAAACTGTAATGGAAAAATAAAATAAAATAAAACAACAACAGCCCATATATTCCAGTGGTACAGAGATGACCACAGTAATACCCTTCCACCTACAGTTTTTCTATGTATATAGATTATACACACACACACACACACACACACACACATGTTAAGTGAGAGGTAGGGAAGCAGGGTGGCAGAGAGACAGGCTTCTGCATGTGCCCTGACAGGGATCCAGCAAGCCCCCTACAGAACAATGCTCTGCTCATTTGGGGCCATTGCTCGGTTTTTTGGAAAACAAGCTATTTCAGTGCCTGAGGGGAGGCTGTGGAGCCATCCTCAGCACCTGGGGCCAAATTGCTTGAACCATTCGAGCCATGGCTGTGGAAGAAAGGGGAGAGAGAAAGAGAGAAGGAGGGGGAGAGAGAGAGAGAGAGAGAGAGAGAGAGAGAGAGAGAGAGAGAGAGAAATGGGAGGGGGAGGAGTGGAGAAGCAGATGGTAGCTTCTTCTGTGTGCCCTGACTGGGAATCAGACTTTGGGACTTGCCAGGCCTACACGCTACTGCTAAGCCAACCTTAGCCAGGGCCAATATAGTGTATATATAGATACATCATTATCATTCAAATCCATAGTTTACATTATCATTCATTCTTGGTGTTGCACATTTTATGGGTTTGGACAAATGCATAATGACATGCACTCATATGATAGTATCATGCAGAGAATTTTCACTGCCCCCAAAATCTTCTGTGATATATATTTAAGAATACAAGAGCACACTGTACGCATTGTTCTATCACTTCTTTTTCTGCTTGAGTATTTTAGTATTTACAGAACAATAAATTTTATCTCACTTAATACCTGAAGTACACTATGTTATTTCTAAATATCCCAGTTATGGTTTTTTTGTAGCTGGTTTGTCCAAATCGGTATCTAATCCAGAACCACACAGGTGTTTATGTTTCAATAATTTTTTATTGATATTTTGATTAATTCTAGTGTGTCCTAATTTATATACAGTAAAATGTAAAGATCTTAAGTGTATTGTTCTGTGAGCTTTCACACATGTATAAAGACCATATAGAACGTGTCATCTCCTCCCTCCAAAGTTTCTGTGTGCCCCATTTCAGTCTATTGCTCTTCCAGAGGCAGCCACTCTTCCAATTTTTACCATTATAAATTAGTTTAGAGACTGTCCTTGAACTTTATATAAATGGAGTGATTTAATATTTACTCCTAGGAGTCTGCCTTCTTTCACTACACCTACTGTTTTTGAAATACATCCATGTAGTGCATATTATTAGTCCATCCTTTTATTAGTAAGTAAAAATACATTGTGTCAATATACCATGTTAATAATGGTCCCCAAATTATGTGACATTCCTTCCACTGAGAAACGAGGGCTATGTCTCCACCTTTGAATTTGGGTTCTGTGGCTGCCTTGGCAATAGAAACTGGCAGCTTCTACTTCCTGTCTCTTGGGAAACAGACGCTTGGAACACGGCCACCATACTGTGAGGAAGCCCAGGCAGCCCTGTGGAGAGCCACCTGGGAAGAGACCCAGATAAGGAAGACTATTGCCATCAGCAGTATTCAAATATTAAATTTTTTTTCTCAGTTTGATAAATTGAATTTTACTTATTTTTAAGTTTACAGATCCCTCATAAAACTCACCATTTCTTCACCCATTCAATTGATCTTTTCCTTTCAATTACTTAACATATTTAGAACAATTGTTTTATGTGTTTGTTGGCAGATTTCAATATCAGAGTCATTAGTAGGTCTGCTTTTACAGAATTTCCTTCTATTGATTATGAGTGAATTTACTGACTTCTTTACATATCTCATACATTTTTATGTATACCAGTTATTAAAGAATGGTGGAAAGTGAAATATGATGCTTTTCCTTTTTTTTCTTTTCACAGAGGGTACAAGAACTTTCTCCCACCTGGCAGCCAATGCAGGGTCTGCTCTTTTAGATTCCACTTGCTTTGGTTTGGGTCAGGGCTGGATTGTAGCTGCAGTTATTTGGGTTTATGTCTGATTGCAAATATGATTTAGGAGATCTAACTTTGTCTTTCAGCTAAACCCCCACTTTTTTTTAAATTTTTTATTTATTCATTTTAGAGAGGAGAGGGAGAGACAGAGAGAGAGAGAGAGAGGAGAGACAGAGAGAGATGAGGGGAGGAGCTGGAAGCATCAACTCCCATATGTGCCTTGACCAGGCAAGCCCAGGGTTTCGAACCGGCAACCTCAGCATTTCCAAGCGGACGCTTTATCCACTGCGCCACCACAGGTCAGGCACCCCCACTTTTTTTTTTACTACTGTTGCTACAACTGAGGGACAAATAAATCCCTTTGATTTCTACTTGAAAGGATTTGATTTTCAGCTTAGTCAGTTATGATTTACTTATGGATTCAAATTTTGCAGGGCCCTGGGATCTGAGTACACCATAGAATGGCCAATTTTTTTTCTGTCTTTTAGCTTCTGTCCTTATAACTGTTTCTTCTATTTTCTCAGAAAAATTCCTAGAGGGTGTAGGGGTAGAGATGTGTTGGCCTGAAAATTTGTTTTTGTTTTGGGGCTATTGTAGATTCTACTTTTTTCTTTTTCTTCTTCTTTTCCCAAGTGATTGGAGGGGAGATAGAAAAACAGAATCCGCATGTGCCCCAACCAAGATCTGCCCAGCAACCCCTGTCTGGGGCCGAGGTTCTGCCTGTCTGGGGCCATGCTTGCAACCGAGCTATATTTAGTGTTTAGGGCACAGAGTCCACAGAGCGGCTGCAGGGGGTGAGAGAGAGAGAGAGAGAGAGAGAGAGAGAGAGAGAGAGAGAGAAGGGAGAGGGGGAGGGGGAGGGGGAGGGGTGGAGAAGCAGATGGTCGCTTCTCCTGTGTGCCCTGACTGGGAATCGAACCTGGGACATCTGCACGCCGGGCCGATGCTCTACCACTGAGCCAACCTGCCATGACCTGCAGATTCTACTTTCTTTGGTGTCTCTCACTGTACACCTGGCTGGTTTCCCCCTCCTCCATCTATGGCAAGTGTGCTGTCCCACATGTCCGCAGTCGGAATGGACGTTACTGCTCACTGTGGAAGGTGCTGCAGCTCTTTGTTGTCTCTCTCTGGAATACAGCTCATTAAGGCTTCTTTGTATTCTCTGCTCTTTGATAGCTTTATAGAAAAGTGTTCTCTTTTCCTTGTGGTTACCATGGGAATGATGGTCCTTTGCACTAGTCTACATTTCTAAACAGAAACAGAACTCCTCCAACTTTAAAGCATTCATTGTTTTCTGATCATAAACTCTGGGATCAATTCTGTGATTTCTAAGGTTTGTATTATAGGGTTCCTTTGAATATTAAGCAGACAGTAGAAAGGTATTGGATGTGCAATTGGAATTTCTGAACCACCAAATCTACTACTTATTAGTTCTGTGATTCTCTGCATATTTTTCACAAGAGAGAAAGTGATTGACAGTGAGATATCAACAGACACAGGCAAAGGACACAAATCCCTTTAATGTAAGTAAAGGATAAAGGATTTAACTGCCTGGTGATGGCGATGCCAAGCTGGAGACTCAGCGGCATTCTTCCCTTTGGAGGGGCAATTTCCATGGCCTTAAAAAACCTGGAACAGCGCTTATCAGCTCGTGACACAGCCTGTATGCAGAGAGGCACTCCTTAGGCAGGTTTTTCAGGAAGCTCAAACTGAGTCCAAGAAGAAGGCCATTGTGTCCCTATGGCTTTTATGTTGCTGTGACTCTACAGAGAGGCACCTGCCATTCTAAATCTGTGTTATGTATTCACCTGCTGCTCTGCGGAATCTAGGCAAAAAATTCTTTTGCCCTGTTGTTGTTGTTGGGATGTTATGTCCAAGTTCTATCACTTTGGGTGCACTTTAGTCCTAGCACTCTTCTGGGACCATACAACAGGGTGTAGGGAATCAAAGATTGCTTCTATAACTCCTGGGGTATGACGATCCCATACAGAAATGGGCTGAAGGCCTTTCATAAGTCCTATCTTGACAAACAAGTAAGACATTTACACGTTTACACACAGCATCTACTTGCATATATTAAACATGTACAGTTGTTAGTGTATCAATTAGACCTCATAAAGCTGCAAAAATTATCAACATAAAGTTTTTCACAAATAAAGTGGACTTAATGTTCGACTCACTGCCAGCGATAGTAAAAACGACAGGTGTGAATTTGGCTAGGAAAATGTAAAGTCCTAATCATCTTGAGATGTAAGGAGAATTCATAGGGTTTTTGGGTTTGGATGTTACACAGTGATTGCATTACCCATTTGTATACCCTATTATGTCAACAAAGGCTTTAGATAATTGTCGTAGTAGATTTGGTTATTTTAGGTTCTTAGGTGTAGGGGGGCAGTTCTTCTATGTTCGTGAGAAGACACTGAGTATCAGGGATGTCGGAGCAACTGCAAAGAGAGAAAGTGGAGACATCTAATCTGGTCCAGATTTGGCTGAAGTTTTTGGTAAGGTGTTTTATTTTACATTTTAAGTAATTGCAAACTAGTGAACAATTTTGAGATAGGAGTTTTATATTTCTAGCTATTTTCCCCTAAGACACAAGTACTCTTCTCATTTGTCATGCTTCTGCTTCATCTGTTCTTCCTGCATCTTTCAGCAAAACATTTTAGAGTTCAATGAACTATGTTTCAATTATATTTAATATCGACACTGTTTGTTTGCTGTTTCTTGAGTTTTGTACATTTAGCCATCTATAATACATTTCTAAAAGTCATCATTCTGTAAAGTTGCATTGAAATGCTCTTATTTTGAAACACATACAAATGGCCAACAGGTATATGAAAAGGGCTCAACAGCACTAATCATTAGGAAATGCAAATCAAAACCACAATGAGATATCACCTCATACCTTTTGGGATGGCTATTATAAAAAACACACCCCAAAACAAAAGTGTTGAGAGCAGGTGGAAGAAAGGGAACCTTTGTGCATTGCTGGTGGGAATGTAATCTGGTACAGCCACTATGGAAAACCATATACAGTTCCTCAAAAAATTAAAATAGAACTACCCTTAACCCAGTAATTCCACTCTGAGTATATATCCAAAGAAAATTAAATCACTATCTTGAATAGATATCTGAATTCCATGCAGCATTATTGATAATAGCCATGACATGGAAGCCCTAAATATCCCTCAACAGATGAATGAATAAAGACGTGGTATATATATATAAAGTGGAATACCATTCAACCTTTAAAAAAAGGACATCCTGTTATTTGTGATGATATGGATGAAACTGGAGGGTATTATGATAAGTGAAATAAGCCAGACACAGAAGGATACATACTACATGATATCACTTATGTGAGGAATAAATATTATAGAGGCATTGATTGGAATGGTGGTTGCCAGGGACTGGGGTGAAACAAGGAGACATTAGTCAAAGAGAACAAAGTTTTGGTTATACAAGATGAGTAAGTTCTAGTGATCTATTTTAGAGCATAGTGCCTATAGTTAATAATTCTGTATTGTATACTTAAATTTTACTAAGAGGGTATATCTTATGTTGCGTTCTTATCACAAATACAAGCAATAATCAATAAGGAGGGTGCAAGAAAACTTTTGGAAGTGATGGATATGTTTATGGTATAGGTTGTGGTGACGATTTCATGGCTGTATACTTATCTCCAAACTCATCAAGTTGTATGCATTAAATATGTATAGCTTAAGAAATGCATTTACTTTGCAATCTGCTTTACAGCATTACCATAACAACCACCTGTGGAAATATTTCAAGTGCTCTGGCTTCTAATAAATTCAACTCAGATGTACCTTCTAAGATCAGTTCAGGTATTGAAAACAGCAAAATCTGCATGTTGATTCACATATATGAATACCTACTTACATAGAGTGGCCGTTGTCAGATGTGGTCAGTTTTTGGATTAGTCCTTCTCCTCCAGGAGATTATAATCTATCAGACTGGTGGGAAATGTAATCAGAGTGAATCACGAGTGCAGTCAGGGTCTGTTACATTTTGCTGCAAATCAATACCTGAATAGCTTCATTCTTTTCTCACTTTTTGGATAGCTTCATTCTTTTGCAAATATGTCTCAAAGCAAAGATTGTACAGGTCAAAATTTAATAGTCAAGGAGAACTTTATTCAAAGTTGTTGCAATAGGGGAGAAAGGTCATAACTAAAGTCTGAACTTAACTCTGTAGAAGCAGAGAGTGGGTGAGCTTTTAATAGCTGGGGTACCAAGGGGTCATAGGCCATCTTTTGCTAATTGGCCTTACCCAGAGGAAAAGTAAACCTTCTCTTAGTTCCATGACAGAGGGTATTTTTATAGCTTGGAGCAAACTGCCCACTGAAGTTAGCTTTCTACCTTCCCTGAAAGGTAGAGAAAATAGGGGTGTTTTCTCCCTTGATGTTAACATTTCAAAGAGATGGCTTCTAGCATCTTGTTGAAGACCTTTCTGGATTATAAAAGGAACAAGAGGCCTTTAACATGATTTGCATATCAAAGGGGCAGAGAAGGAATTTATAAGTTTTCTAAAGAAAATCCTCTGGAAGGGGAGATGAAGGCCTAGAGTCAAGAAGAAACAGGCCTAAAGTTAAGGCCCTTTTTGTCATCGGCATGCTGGAAAGTGAAAGTTTTCCGTAAACCATCTATCTTGTCACATTTTATGTTAATTCAATAATAAAAAGATAACAAATTGGCTCTTGAAGAACTTTACAGTTTGCAAAGCATTTTCCCATATGCCATTTCTTCTTATTTTCACAGCCACCCTAATGAGTAGTATATAATTGGTAAACCCAATCTCTGTATAAGAAACTTGATCCCTAGAAAAGTTGAGTGATTTATCAGAATCATGAAGCTGGCGAGCAGCAGAGGAGGTTTGTGTGTGTGTGTGTGTGTGTGTGTGTGTGTGTGTGTGTGAGAGAGAGAGAGAGAGAGAGAGAGAGAGACAGACAGACAGACAGACAGGAAGGGAGAGAGATGAGAAGCATCAATTCTTCATTGTGGCACCTTAGTTGTTCATTGATTGCTTTCTCATATGTGCCTTAACTGGGGGTGGGGAGGACTCCAGCTGAGCCAGGAACCCCTTGCTCAAGCCAGTGACCTTAGGCTTAAGCCAGCAACCTTGGACACAAGCCAGTGACCATGGGGTCATGTCTATGATCTCATGCTCAAGCCAGCGACCCCACGCTCAAGCTGGTGAGCCCACACTCAAGCTGGCAAGCTCAAAGTTTCAAACCTGGGTCTTTCGTGTCCCAGGATGACACTCTATCCACTGCACCACGGCCTGGTTGGCTAGAGGAGTTATTTTAAGGCATCTGATTCTTGTGCCTTTTCCAACCTGTACTTCTTATTTAAGGGAAATCTGTGATAAAACCTTCAGAAAAACAAAGAAAACCAATTGTTCTAACATATTTTGATTCAAGATTCCTGTGTTTTGTTTCTTTAAAATTTATTAACATATTAGATAAGCAAAACAGATAACTTGAGAAGATGAGTGGAGGGTCATGTCAATTCCCCATAAAAATGATTTTAATGAATCTATAAAAGCATTAGGTAGAAAACATAACACACACAATCCAATTTTTATTTGCTATAAATATCCAACAGCTCAATTATTTCTTCATATGCTCATTAAACATATTTCCTGAAGTTTTTAAAATTTCTTGCTCCAACTCTCCTGTGGAATATGCCCTACAGTTTTAGAACAAATAAAAGAAGACAGGGACTTTCAGTTCAGGTGTGAATTTTAATTTCATGAGCTATTTAACAGCTTCCAAATAGAATATCTCTGTAGCCAGAATGAAACACAAAGGTTTTTCTTTGCCATGGTTTCAACTTAGAAAATGATTTGGATGACAAAGAAAAGGGCTTGTCTAAACACAACTGTGTAGCTCCTTTTTGACACATGTGCACGAGTTTTCTAAGGCTTTCCCTGCTCACCTTCAGTGTCAGGTCACCCTCCATGCAGCGCTGTGAAGGTCGGCACTGCACTCCTCCCTTTTATGTGTTGAGCAAGTTCTCACTTGAGAGTTTTTCCCAATCCTTTATGCCTCCACCTCCTCATTCTTCCCTTTTGAAATCTATTGCAGTTGATTTCCTGCCATGGTAATGGGTTATTTTTTATGGCTGTGTTGATGAGTGCTTTTATTTGGAGAAAAGGTAACCATCCTGTCAATCTCCAGATAATAGCTTAGAAGCTCTGTTCATCGAGTTTCTTAACTATGTCAATAGTTCAGGAAAACCTGTCATCTATTTTTCAGGTTCAACAGTGTTTTCCATTCCTACAATATAGCTTTGGAATGTTATTGAGGCAAACAGCTCAGCAAGTTTTATAATTTGGTACAGAAGATGGCACCTGTAATCACAAAGGTTGGTTGAAAGGAAGGATGGGGCAGGTGCAGGGTATACAGTGTTGTAGTCTGATATCATCATGATGATAAAGATTCGGAGCTGAAAGTTATTCTCTAGCGACTCTGTTGCAGTGGTTCTCAACCAGGGTGATTTTTCTCTCTTCCTGCAGGACATTTGACAATGTTTTGAGACATTCTGGCTATCATAATTGGAGTGGGCATACTGGCATCTACTGGGTAGAGGCCATGGATGCTGTAAAAACATCCCCCGCACGCACAAGAAAGCCCCTCGCAGCAGAGAATTATCCAGTCCAAAATGTCACTTATCAAGGTTGAGAAACTTTGAATATCAGCTCTATTTTAATACTACTATTTCACTGCACTATTGTAAGTAGTACTCTTCATAATACTTTTAAGTATCTGATATTGTTCTTGTTTATTTATTTTTCCTTATGTGCTTCTCCACCTTGCCTGTGTTGGTCACCTCCATTTCTTCATTACACCGATCAGTGCTCAATAAGATTTTCTTTATCAGGAAAATTACTTACTTTCGTTTCATTAAGTTTTTTTCCCTTGAGGTTTTTTTTAAGGACAGAGACAGAAAGAGGGATAGACAGACAAGAAGGGAGAGAGATGAGAAGCATCAATTCTTTGTTGTGGTACCTTTGTGATTCATTGACTGCTTTCTCATATGTGTCTTGACTGGGGGGCCCCAGAAGACTGACCCCTTGCTCAAGCCAGTGACCTTGGGCTTCAAGTCAGCAACCTTGAGCTCAAGCCAGGAACCATGGGGTCATGTCTATGATCCCATGCTCAAGCCAGTGACCCTGTGCTCAAGCTGGCGACCTTGGTGTTTTGAACCTGGGTCCTCCGTGTCCCAGTCCAATGCTCTATCCACTGCACCACCGTCTGGTCAGGCTTGAAGTTTTATCTTATTGTTTTTGTTTTGTTTTGTTTTGTTTTGTTTGTATTTTTCTGAAGTTGGAAACGGGGAGGCAGTCAGACAGACTCCCTCATGTGCCCGACCGGGATCCACCAGGCATGCCCACCAGGGGGCGATGCTCTGCGCATCTGGGGCGTCGCTCTGCTGCAACCAGAGCCACTCTAGCGCCTGAGGCAGAGGCCACAGAGCCATCCTCAGTGCCCAGGCCAACTTTGCTCCAATGGAGCCTTCGCTGTGGGAGGGGAAGAGAGAGATAGAGAGGAAGGAGAGGGGGAGGGGTGGAGAAGCAGATGGGTGCTTCTCCTGTGTGTCCTGGCCGAGAATCGAACCTGGGACTCCTGCACGCCAGGCCGACGTTCTACCACTGAGCCAACCGGCCAGGGCCTAGTTTTCTTATTGTTTTGTTTGAAACATATTCCTTTGTTTCTTCATTTTTCTTTACTCTCTTGTTGGTCTCTATGCATTAGAAAAAGAGCAACTTCTCCCAGTCTTGAAGAAGTGGCCTCCTATAGATAAACTTTATTGTTTAACCCTGCCCTTTTGGTTGTCACTCAAACCTCTGTGATTGTTCCAAAGGCCTAGGCCTATTTCTCCTTCCCTCCCTCCCTCCCTTCCTTCCTTTCTTCCTTTTTTTTAGGTAAGAGAAGGGGAGATAGTGAGGCACACTCTCGCATGTGCCCCAACTGGGATCTACCAGGCAACCCCATCTGTGGTTGATGCTTGAGTACTGAGCTAATTTTTAACACCCGAGGCTGATGCACTCCAACAGAACTATCCTTAGTGCCTGCGGCCACACTGAGCCAGTGAGGCAGGAGGAGCAGAGGGAGAGAAGAGGGAGAGGGAGGTGGGGAGAAACAGATGGTGTCTTCTCCTGCGTGCCCTGATGGGGAATTGAACCAGGACGACTCCACTTAGGCACCCGCCAGCCTATTACATTTTTAATGGCTCCCTGTAGTTAAGGGTGTGCCAACACCTGTCAGTGTCCCAAAGAGGGGGATCTCAGTCAGCACCTAGATTCAGGCCAATTGGAAGCCAGAATCTCAGGCAGCAGTTTTTAAAGTAGTATACAAATATATACAGTCCTATGGAACGGCAAATGTAAGCCCGACTGGCAACCAGAGCCAGGTGTTCCCTGGCAGCAGCTGCAAACACCGGGCACCAGACACAAAACAGGCCACCAGACATAAACTCATGCCACAAGACAGACAGCCGGACGCTGGACGTAAAACCAGGCAGCAGACGTAAAACGTAACTGGGCGCAGGCGTGAAAGTAGCCACCAGACGTAAACCTGGGCGGCAGCCCTGGGTGGAAGCTCCGGGCAGGAGACACTGGAGCTCTGGAGGGACCGCATGGAGACGTCCCTGGCCCATCTCCGTCCTAAGGAGAGCCCAGCAGGCTCCCACCTGTGAGGCAGATCAGACCCCTGCCCCTCAGACCTCAGCTCCGAGACAAGCAGCGAGCCTCCTGCACACGACGCCCGACGACCCCGGCTCGTCCCCGGCTCGTCCCCGGCTCGTCCCCGGCTCGCGCCTCCTCGCTGGGCCCTGGGCGGTGAGTCCAAGCGCGAGGCCTTAAAGAGCCATTTCTCCGATGGTTAGCCTCGTGGGTCTCCCAGAGGCGAGCCTGGCTGGGGCTCACGGCTGGATGTGATGGGTGCTCGTCTGGCGAGTGCCGGTCTTAACAGCTGGCGGTGCCCCAGTGGGGTTCATTCTTCCCTCCTCGCGGATAAGCTGGGCTTCGGAGTTCCCCGCGGAGTGTGGGCCCCGCGGGCGCCGGGGTGGGGTTGTGGGGACGCTGGGCCGCGGCCTCCCGAGCCGCTTCCACGTGCGCACGAGTCTCAGCGCGTTTTCCTTTTTCGGAGGAGGTGGTTCCGTACACAGCTGTCCATTCGGTGTGTTCCCGGGAGGAGGGGGTTCGTCTCCGTTTTGAACTGGAACCTCCTCAGTGAGATTTTCCTGAACGTGGCGTAGTCCATGCTGTTGTATCTATGAGCAGAAGAAGAAACCGAGGCCGAAAGTGGGACAAAAGATGATAGGGCAACGTGGTGGCAGTATCGAGAGATTGGTGTCCTGATTTCCAAGTCGGTGCCCCATTCTGCTGGTGCTTTGAATCACTTTAAGCAGGGCAGTTTCACCCACTGGTGTGTGTTAAAACATAGCAGTCAAGAGAAACAGGCCTCTTTTCTTCTGTATTCTTAATGTTTCGAGGACGCTCATGTTTCTTAAACTTTTTGAAATCAAAGTATAGTTGACATACACTTTTAGATTAATTTCAGATATACAACATAGCGAGTCACCATTTATATATATCCTACGATGTGATCCCCACGATAAGTCCAATAACCATCTTGTCATGTACAGTTATTAGGATATTATTGACTATACTCACTGTGTGGTACATTATATATCCCCATGGCTTATTTATTTTATAACTGGAAGTCTGTACTTCTTAATCCCTTTCATCTTTTCCTCCTACCCATCTATTTTCATTCCTATGGTAACCATCAGTTTGATCTTTTTTTTTTGTTTTTGTTTTTTAAGAGCCATACAGAAGTGAAATCATATGGTAACGTCTTTCTTTCTTTGACGCATTCACTTAGCATAATATCCTTTAGGTCAAGAGACCCTTATATTTTTTAAGCAATATTTTTCTGATAGCATTATCTTAGATGCCTGGTACAAAAGAACTATATCCACTTCTCCAGTTTATTTCTCTGGAACATGTCATTTTTTTTTTTTTTTTTTTTTTTAGTGATGATAGAAAAAATAACTCAAGGAAAATGAAGACTTTGTAACAACCATAGAGTATATAAGTACTTCTTCTCATAACTCTAGGTAAATTTCTCTAAGAAATTTATAAAGTCTTTATGTACTTGGCTTATATATCTTATAATTGTTTTTGTCTTTTTCACTTTAATTAGGCATTATTTATGCTAATACATCCCAGCTTGACTTTTGGTATCTAAAGTTGAAGGTAAATTCTCAGAATCTTATTAATGTCTACCTTAATTACAACTCTTGGAAAGACACACTTATTATTTTTTAAGATACAATTTAGCAATTTCTAAAAACAGTAGAGATACCATTGGCTCTAACTACCATTTGGATAAAACTTTTCTGTCTTAATTTACACATATATTTTATATTAAATCTGTTTAGTGTTTTGTGAGTAATAAAGCATTTTTAATCTTAATCTTTACAGCACCCTTTTTAGGTATGTAGGGAAATATATTCCTAATCCAGTATGCTTTCTTCTACCTAATATTAATTTATCTCTAAACGGTCCCTGCTAGACCAGAAGCTTTTGTCAGGCTGGAAGCACGTCTTATACTTCTTTGCATCACATCGGTGCCCTTAATAGGAAAAAGTAAATGTGTTTTTGTTGAGTTATCCATTGTAAAAATTTAATACAGGGGAACCTAAAATAGCTAAATGACATGCCAGATTTGGCAAACTGTTTTAGGATTAGCAAATTCTAAATTTTAAGGACCTCAGTTAATTAATTCCCAGTGTGTGATTAAAGATGTGAAATCCAGAGAGTTGTGAAATATATCTCTCTGTGTCTGGTTAAAATTTTTTATTTCATTGCCCGAAACCTGGGCTGTTCCTTATAAAGCTGAAGGTAAACTGCAGAGAAGTCACCATGTTATTTATAATGTAAAGAAATGCAAGAATTGGCTGCCATCTAGACTTTCCAGGAATTGTTTTGTTATTGTTATTTAAATTTTATAAGAACATATAAATATATGAAGAGACAGTATAGCTGGAAACAGTGAGCAAAAGACCATTGCTATTAGTTTATTATCATATAGTATTTTTCAATAGATAATTTTATCCACTTAAAATATTTCACCATATCTGAGAATTAGCATAGTGTTGAAGGTTATGGGAATAGGATGACATGGGTCTGAGTCCTAATTGTTATAGTAAACTTTTGTCTCAGTCTCTGCAGCTTATGCTAATTCTATGTATATGTTTTAATTCTAATATATGTTTCACATGATATTTAGAAAAATTAAATGAGATTATATGATTACACTTTGTCAATTAAATGGCATTACAAAATGTTAACTATTATTTGTTGGAAGTTTAGGGAACGGTCAGCAATGTTTTGCATAACAAATTGCCCCAAAACTTACTGGTATGATAAACCCACCATTTTACTTGCTCATTCTTTCACGGCTCAGGAATTTGGAAGTGGCTTGACTAGGTAGCTCTTGTTTGGGGTCTGTTGTGTAATTGTGATCAGATGTTTGCTGTGGCTGTGGTCATTGAAAGGCTTGCTGCACGGATGTCCAACATGGCTCACTCCCATGACTGGGAGTTGAAGCTGGTGGTAAGCTAGGACCATAGCTGCGGCCATGGGTAAGAGCTTCTTTATTTACCTTCTCTAGCGTGGTGATATCAGGATAGCCATTTATAAATAAAGACTGAATTCCCCTGGAATGAGTTTGTTTCCTTTCTAGCTTTGAAGTCATGCAACATCACTTTCCCTGCATTCTGTTGGTGACAAGAAAGTCACTAATATTTAAAGAGGAGGAGTAAACTCCCATCTGTCTTTGGACGAGTATCAATGATGTCACAGATTTGTTTTAAAAACCACCTCTCACTTTTAGAAAATTCAGGGTTGAGAGAGAAATGAAAGGAGCGTGTTTTGGAAAGTGAGTTAGAACATATATTTACAAATCCTTTTAGGAATATTTCCCTGTTCCTACTTATATTCTGTACTAACGTCATTGTTTGGTGATAGTGGGGTAGGGGGTTCAGTTTCTATGGGAATTCTCTATATTCTGTTCATTGAGATGACCTGTCCCAGAATATCTTCTTTATCACTTAACAGGATGCACAGTTTCTTTCTGTAGCATTTCATTTGGTTCATTCATTTGAATTTCTGTGGCTTTGCTATCTTCAGGAATTCTCTAATCAAATAGGCAAATAGTCCTAACCTTTAGGCAGTTTAATAACCTTATGCCTTGGTGCTATTATTGGCATGTAATCCTTTCAGAGGCCAGTTAGCCAGCAGATGATTGGGTTTGGTTCAGGCACCCTTGGTGGGGCATTTCCCAGCGTGTTTTATGGCAGTCCCCAACTTGGGTACCTTACTCATATCTTCTCTGTCTAGAGTGCCTGTAGGTTGACTGCCAGGTGTTGCTTACTCTTCCAGAGAAGGATTAGTTTGTTTGCATCCATATGTACTTTGTCATGTAGAAGTATTGGCAGGGAAAATTGCTGGTCATACAATTTCCTTCCCCCAGGTGAAGCCAAACCTCTCACTGTGAAGTCCTGTGGGCATATTTTGACTCGGCTGTCTGCCGAAGAGAGAGTTCTGCTATTGCTTTGTTCCCAGCAAAAAGTTAGTTTTTTTTTCTGTATGAGCCTCACAATTTCCAGAATTGGGTTACAAAAGTTGAAGGAAGTGATGGTTCTTGGGAGAAAGATGTCTAAGTGTGCATTTCATAGAAGGCCCAGGAGAAGACAGCTGGCATGTCTTCTAGGGACATGACATCTGAGGAATAGTGTTTTTGTGATTGTGTTTTTATTATTGTTGTAAGAAATCCATCTCCTTTAGTCAGCCCCCTTGTTAGAGGTGTCCTGACTCTTGAGAGCCCCTTCCACTGGGAGCCACGTGGCCATAGGTTCTCATGGCGTCTTAGAAACCACACATCTTCCATGAGCTAGTTGGAAAAACTTCTACAGTATCTGAAGGGAGAGATTTCAAAATGTAGATGCTGTCACAAGCAATGCATAGTGTTGGTTACGTTGATTACCAAAAATGTTCACGATGACCACTCTCTAACATTACTTCCTGATTATGGTGCAAAGTCAGTTACTATGGCAGAAGAGGTTCAGGCATAAGACAGTCAACTTCTTTTAATTCCTGGATGAGGGAACTAGGGCAAGCCACGAAACAGCTCTAAGCCTTGGTGTCCTCATCTATAAATTGGAGGTGACATATTAATGATTGACAGGGTCATTGTCAACATTCAGTCAAGTGCAGTTCTCAGTGGTCCAGTGGATGCTGGTGATTCAGCCAACCATATGATCACATGACCCCACATTATATCAGAGGATGAGGTGTGGTTGGACATGATCAGTATTATCTGACTCAATGGAAATGTGGAAATTCTAATTTTAAATTAAATCCTGGTTGTTTGGACTAAATAAAATGAACAGTTTTGCTTTTTAAACATCAGACTAATAAATCTGAGAATAATTTTTATTCCTTGTTGGATTAGTCACAAGTTGGTCAAGAGAAAGGAAATTACTCTATTTCAAACTGGAAGAGAATTAATACAGGAGATTAGAGGTTTTCAAAACAAATGGACGGCTAGGGGAGAAAATATCTTATACTAAGTTCAGAAATTTCAGGATTCCTCTTCCATTGAATCTATTTGCCTCTATCCCTGAAGTTGGTGACATGCAGAAGGACATTCTGAAAGGTGTGCAAGTGGTCACATCTGCCGTTTGCTGAGACCCTCCCTCTGCCCACCATTGCTTCACAAGAACCATAGGCTGTTTCTTTTTCACTTTCCAGAACTCTGTGAGGGCCCCTCATTTTGGTTCAAAGGGCAAAGAAGTTGATAAACATTCTTTGGAAAGATTTTGTATATGGATTAGTATCTGTTTGAAAATAACTGTAAATTTGAACATGCTGTTTTATAGATGTTTTCTAAAAAAACAGCAGTTTGCATCATGAGGTACAGCCTTTAGAAGAATTCAACGGGGAAATCGTAAACTGACTTAAAAAAATATATAGGTGGGATTTTGACTGTCCAAGTGACTGCTTTGTAGTTGGTAGCGAGCTGCTAGCCAGAGCTTTGCCCCTGCTGAGGGGGCTGTGGAAGCCCAGTGCGCCGGGCCAGGCTGCCGCTCTCTTCTGAAGGGTGGAGTCTTTGGATCTCCAGCTGCTGGGCTCTGCTTTTACAGAAAGATTGTTAGGTAGTCAGCTTTGAGCTAATAATTCAAATCCAGCAGGCATGTGAACTGCTTCTCAATCCTCGTCGATAGTTTGTTTGAGAACAATTCATTAAAAAAAAAAAAAAAAAAGAATTCTACCTCTTTAGATCACTTTTCCACTAAGAGAGCGCTCTCTGTATATGGGGAAAAGGCATGGAGTGGTAGATATTCTCTTTTTAACTTTGATGAAAAAGATTTTTCTTATGTAACTTGTGCTAAGCTTGGAGGATTATTAAGATGAATGCTTTAAGGATAGAAGCCCTCTGTGGAAAATTCTGTATTCATGTTTAGACAAAGCACCTTCCTTTTACAGCAACCCAGAGTGTTTATTAAGAGCACATGCCAGCTGCGCTCTTCCTTGCATCTGCTCCCTTAAATAAAATGACCAGATAGAGACTCCGTTGTGTTCTCCCTGGTCCTCTGAGGACACTGTTCCGGTTTCCATTTCCTGATTTCCTTTGTGTTACTGCATATCCATAATGTATGGACTGTATCTATCCTTGGATTGCCCTTAAAGGGCCCCAAACTAAAGAAAACAGGCCTTTGTCATTGGGAAACTGTAGTCCCATATAGCTTGGCTAGAAATAGAGATTGTAAATGAAATTTTTAATAAGTAAAAGATGTGGAGCCTTTGTTTTAAGACAGCTGAACCCGTCTTTAGAGCCCTATTATCAGCACTCTTTCCATCCCAGCCCTGACTGCTGACCCTGAGCTGGCAGTAGAAGTTAAGTCCTGTGAAAGTGATTTAGTGTTACTTCTGCATGGATAACGACCCAGAATCATGGATAAAGACAAAGAAATGGAAATATGATGGCTCTCACAAAGCAGAAGTTTCAGTTATTAACATTTTTAGTGGTAGATGATGTTTTATGTGTATCTATTTCTGGTGCAATATGGAATAGGGGCAGCTGGAACTCTAGAAAGGGTAGCTGGTTTTTTCTCGTGTGTGTGTGTGTGTGTGTGTGTGTGTGTGTGTGTGAATAGATATAGCTGTCAAAGATATTCTTCATAGACTTTCACAATATACATAAGAAGTTTGAAATAATATTGTAGCTCTTCTGTATTTTGCTTTCCTTTGAAGGTTTATTGGGCAATCACTGTATATTTATGTAATCTGTATTTTTAATATGACAGATTTAGATTTGGGGCTCATGTGAACTCCTTTAGATCAAATTAAACAAAGAGTGTCTACTTGCCTTCAGTGTCCTAGAAGAAATAAACTAATACATCAGCTAATAGGGTAGTTGTGATACACATAAGGTATTTCAGTGCCTGCTAATAAGAGTGATACTGAGGAAGAAACAGAGCAAAAAGGAACAAGCAGTCTTTACTCTACCCCAGTCTTGCTCGCAAAGCATTGTATTTTCACTTTATTCACTTCCCTGTACTCGTGTACATGTCTGCCTTTCCTACTAGATTATATTATCTTGGAAGGAAAGCTTAATTCACCTCCCCCCCCCCCAAAAGCATCTAGCATTGCTTATTGAACCCATCTCAATAAGGAGTAGGAGGTGACTTAATGATTTGCTATACTTAAGCTAAGTGATGATTATGGTTTGTAAACCACCACTGTAGTGAAAAAACTCAGGTAATGAGTTTATCATGATACTCTCAGTGTGTTGAATGGTGGCCTGAAAACAGATAGTCTGCATTCTATTTCCCAGGAACTATGAATGTGGTCTTATTTGGAAAAAGAATCTTTGCAGATGTATTTAAGGATCATGAGATAGAGACCAGCCTGGATTTTCTAGGTGGGCCCTAAATGCAATGATAAATTTCTTATTAGGGGTATTTGGCAGAGAGAAGAGGGGGAGGCAGTGTGACCATGGAGACAGGGATTGGGGTGATGTGTCCACAAGCCAAGGTACATGACACTGTTAGCAGCCACTAGAATCTAGGAGAGGCAGGAAATGGGTTATCAACCTAGAGCCTCTGGAGGGAGTCCAGCCCTTGATTTTGGACTTTAGGACTCTAGAACTGTGAAATAACAAATTGCTAAGATGCCAAGTGTGTAGTAACTTTTTGCCAGTGCCCTAGGAAACTAACACACACACCTTAGTTCTGGACAAGTCCCCCTAGAGACTATCCTCCCTGTATCTGGAGAACCTGGGAGGTTAAGTGGAGCCTTGAGTTTCCTGATGTTCCTTTCTTCAGTGCTTTACAGTCCCACACTGAAGGGCTCCTCCTCAGCTTAGATTCTGGGGACGGGAAATGTATCCTCATTGAAACCAAGACTGTGGCTGCCACACTGTCCAGTAAAGAGCTGAGCCTGGGAGCTGAGGGTCAATGAGGGCAGGTACTGCTTTCACAGCCTCCTGCTTTTTGAAGGACCTGCTATAACCCCACATTCATTGTCTTCTGGAATTTAACCCCTATAGGAAAACAAGGTATTTTAGACAATAGAGACTGTTTCAAGATAACAGCTGAACATATTTATGACAATGCAATAGAGAAGGAAACCATAGGAATGGAAGTATTTGTATGTAGACATGTTTCTTGGAGGAAATAAGTCTTGAGCTGGACTGTGAAAAGAAGGAAAAGAGGGTTTGAACAAGTGGCAAAAGAAAAAGAATATATTTTAGGCGGCAGCACAGAAGAAACAATAAACAGAAGGGGTGAAAACTAGTGTTGCTTGAAGGAAAGATCAGGAGAACCGTGTTGAATGCTAATAGGGTATTCAGCTGCCGTTAGAGGAATTTAGGTTTATTATTCTAGGCATCCATTGTGGTTTGGTTAGCAAGTTAGCGAGGCCATGAGGCTTTAAGGAATTATCACTGGTGGAGATGTATAATATTGTGGGTCTCCTATCGCATTCAAGTCTCTTCCCTCAGCAGCTCCTTCCTGACTTCCCTCGGCATGGATAAATGCCTCATTCCCTGTGCATCCCATGCGTAACTCAATTCCTGCTGTGGATTATTCCTCTGTGTGGTTTGGATACCTCCTACCTTCAGATGGCCCTCAAGTGAAATGTATCACAAGCATCTCTCACTGGGCCTAGCTTCAAGTGGGTACGCCAGTACCACTTCTCTCAAACTCAACTGATTTTCAGGAGTGACTCCTGTAGAAGATTAAAGACCCACACTCCAGCCCTAACAGCTGTTCTTTTCATAACCAGGAGCTGTCCAAAAGGCTTTTAAAATAACTCTCATGCTTGAGTAAACCATGACTATAATGTCTAACTCAGGAAAACACTCTTGCATTTTCATTTTCTACACATGGTTCTCGAATGTGGAAAGCATATCTTCATTGAGTCAGTCTCAGGTTCGGTGGAAATGTGTGGCTAAAGGCCGTGGAATTGCCAGTGTTTATTGAGGACCTGATCTGGACATTATATTTGAGATCATACACTAGCTAAGAGTTTCCTGACTTGGGTATTGCTGAGCCTGTATTCTGTCTACTTTCTTGTAGGTGTGTGATAGGCCAGGTGAAGGAAGGGGCTTTGGAACAAAGATTTACGTGAGGGGTTGGTGGGAAACATGCCAATTGCTGTGTTCTCTGGGAGCGGTGAGTGGGGGAGGCCATGTAAGAGGGGGGTTGGGGAGGGGAGGGGAGCATAATGTGACAGAGCACCTATGTGCCGTGTTTGCTTTGCAAGCTATTGGATGTAGTTGACTGATGGATGTATAAAACAGTTCCTGCCTTTAAGGGAGTGGATGAGAGATAGGAAATTCATTTACATATTTATGCTCTAAGTTGTATTTCCTGTTTTTTTATGTATCTTAGCAATTTGCAAGTACCATTCGTATAGCTAAGTGTGCTAGTTTTATATTTTCCCTTCTTGCCACGGCTATCTCTTCATACTTATTACTAATTCAGACAACAGGTTCCCCAATATCTGGACGTATTTAATCCTTAATAAAAGTGGAGAATTGAAAACTGATTAAATTTGATGCTTGCAATTCCACATTTTGCCTATGTCATTGTCCATGCTGGGTATTGATTTCTATCTGAGCTTCTCTTTGCCTTCCTAGTTGGAAACTTTACAGCATATAAATACTGATTTTAGATCTGGGTTTAACCCATCTGTATACAGAGTTATTTGAAGAGTAACTGCCTGAACATATGAGATTTGTGTCCTATTCTGAAAAATTTCTGTCTTCATGATAGCCCTCTAGTCTTTGCTCATGAGAGGCAATCCAGACTTGATGCTCAGTGTGGTGAAATGACTACACACTTTTCTACCCATCACCTTTGTCTTACCCTAAAACTAGACTTAGAAGATGTTTAGTTTAGAGTGTTTACTTACCTTTTAAAGGATAAGCACATACAGCATGATTCAACAAAATAAAATATTCACATTATATAGTTAGGAAGGGATATTTTGCATCCCATGAAATGCTTTTTTATTAAATGGGAAAGCAATTAAGTGTTTATATACACAGGAGTCCAGGAAGTGATGGTATAGTGAGATGTTACTTTTGGTAAACTCTCCTGGATTATAGTAAAAAATACTTCAACATTCATACTTCTTTCTGTTTGCTACTGAATGAAGCATGTGGTACAATTATCAACTAAAATGTATTTTCATTTTGCATTGGAAAAGAAAATATTTTATTTCCTAAAACTATCAGTAAACTTTCCTATAAGCTTTTTAAAGAAATGTAAATTTTGACATATTCACCAGAATGCCCAAATGAAAAACATAAACAGTATTTAGCATTGGTGAGGATACAGAGCATCTGCAATTCTTATACACTGTGGGTAGGGGCATGAGTTGGTTCAACCACTTTGAAAAATTGTTTGGCAATATCCACTAAGCTAGATAATACATACACACCCTCTAACCTAGTAGTTTCATTGTTAGATATATAACCAAACAAAATGTGTATGCATATTCACCAAAAGACACCTACCAGAATGCTTATGGCAGCAGTATTTGTAATATCCTCAAACAAGAAACTGCCTACATCTCTGTCATTAGTTGAATAAATAAATAAATAAATAAATATTCACAAAGTAGAATATCCTACAGTAATGAAAATGACTATAATTATAGGTGACAACAGGAATAAATCCAACAAATGTAATATTGAGCAAAATAAGCCATATTAAAAATATGCCTTAAATAAAGTTAAAAATTAGGCAAACTAATCTCTGAATTTAAAAGTCAGGAAAGTGCTTAATTTTGAGTATTGTAGCTAGGAGAGGATACAGTGAGGTACTGGTCATGTTCTAGATCTTGATTTGATGACAGTTACATGGGATGTTCACATGTGAAATTTATCAACCAATACATCTTTCATTTTATATTTTTTTCATATATTTTTGTCAGTCTAGCAATACACTTTGTATTTGTCGACATTTCGTATATATAGTATACTTCTAAAGAATATTTTAACTAGTAAAAATAAATATGAACCTAATGTTATATCTATCCTGATGTTACCGATCTTGAAATAGTTGGATAAATAGCTTACATTTACTTATATTAAATTACTTTTAGTATTGAATGAGAAGAATATTTGAAATAAATTAGAGGACAGAAACCAACATACCTGTACTATGATTAGATTAGTTTTAAAGCAAATAACTGGTTAAGAATATTCGCAGATCCAGGAGAGAGATCTTTTCATGCTAAGCTTCATTAACTACAACCCCCCCCCCCCCAAACAAACAAAAAAAACCAATTCCTGAGTGATTAGGAATAAGTTAAAACAACATGGTTTGACAAGTTTTAGAGAAATGAAAAACATTTTCACAAGGGAAAACAAATTCAGAGTAATCTTGTTAAGACAGTAGATACGCATACCTAGTTTGTAATGGCAATTTGATTTATATTGTGTGTAGTACTTACCAATAGAATAAATATTTGCTATACAAAATAAAGCAGATCACACTGAAATGAATGAGATATCAACTTTGTTTTAAATTAATCCTAAGAAATTTGAGGGAAAAATAATTAGCAGTTAGACTTGAAGATATGGGAGCATTATGACAAAGCCAAAATAAGTAAGCAATAAAATAAACGACAGTAGAGCATTTACTAAGATAATTACCTGCATATGTTGCTTTCTGAAGAGACAAAGCAAACAAAACAAAACCCCAAATGCCTTCATTTAATATATATTTAAGTCTTAAAACCTTAAAATCTGGTTGAAAGGTGATAAGCATTTTTAAAATATGCCTTAAGAAATGTTATTAAAAACTAAGCAATTTCTGAAAGAATTATGTGGAAATTAAAAAACAACAACAGCAACCTTGAGACCTCTCAGAAACACACATATATAAGTGAAGTGTGTCTGAAATAATAGGGAAGATATTTTAAGGGCCATGACTATTTGTTAGAATGTAAATGTAACATGTATTACAGTATATTTCAGATTCCCTGTGTGCAGGGTTACCTAAGCAGCCCCAAACCCCCTTTGTCTGCCTGTGGCCTGTGAGAAAGCAGTCACATGAAAACAATCAAGGCTTTTGCTTCATATCTCTGTAAACTAAAACGACCAGGTTTTTCTTGGACATTGTACACATCTAATCTGAATACTCCTAGTAACTAGGTAGTTAAGAACAAATGTTAAAGGAGAGAGGTGCGGGATAGTCCTGGCCGTCACATTCAGTCTTCACCTCTAAGGTATTTTGGGAGAACATAACATTTACCATATTGTATTTCTGTTATGTATTTATTTGAAGAAGGGAGAGAAAGAAGAGGAGGAAGTAGAAGAGAAGCAGGAAGAGGTGGAGGAGGAGGAGAAAAGGACAAGGAGAAGACAGGAAAGAGAAGAGGAAGGAAATGACAGAAAGCAAGAGAACAAACTTGATGTTTTAGTTTCCAAATCTGGCTGAAAAATATAGATTCCTGGGCTCCACATCCAGCCTACTGAGTTAATAAAAAATCTCTTTGGTGGTTCCTATTATTAGCAGAGTTGGGGATAACTGAGTAAGAGAATACTGGAAATGTCCATGGGTTGACCCTCTGGACCCTACTCTAATGGTCCTATCAAGTTTTAATGGGATTTTATACTGACGTCTTCACAATTGCTTTCAACGCCTCACTCACAAGAATGAGGAATGTGGGACTTTTAGACCCTATAGTCGGGCCATTTGGGAGGATATTTTGTTTTCCTAGGCTCCTAAAAATATAACACACTCATTGAGGACAAGAAATGTATTCGTTTCAACACTACCTGTGGTGCTCACCAGGGTGCCTGGTGTGGAAGAGAAGATAGTAAATATGCTGAATTTTATGCATTATGCTGACTTTGTGGGTACTATTGAAGGCTAAATTCTAGTAAAGATCTTGCTTTGTTAGAAGTTTTCATTGATGATAAGGAGCCCATGGTGCTGGAATTAGATTTTAAAATAAACCCATCTATGCTGTAAGAGCACTAGTTGAATTTGAACCCAGGGAATGACTATTTCCATTATGCCCTCACTGGAACATACAAACTCAACCTCATTTTGGGTGGGGTAATGGTTTCACAGCAAGAGAAAGCAGTAGAAATGTCTGATGTAGGAAAACAGGAAAATGCAATACTTACTCAGCTTCTTTAGTATTGACCCTTGGTAGGTATAGCAAGCAATGGCTAATATCCCAAATCCAGAAGTAGTTCAGGCATATCTTTCAGAGAATCAAATAAGAGATATTTATGTAGTCATATCTGTTGGTTTAAAGCAAAAAACTTTTTGTTCACCTTTAATTAAAGTAAAACAAATTCATCTGAGGGAGGACCATCACAGAAGCAATCACAAAGTAAACTTCACAAGGAAAGGTGGTAATCTTGAAATGTCTTTTATTTATTTGTTTCAAAAGAAGTACATTTTATCACCCAGATCTATGAGGAATTCCATTATGACTCAAGTGTTTTAACATGCTTAAATCAAAGAATTCTTAATGCTGTGACTAGTTTTTAATTGGGACCCTTTTAAATACTCTATAAACAGAATAATTTCTGTTTAAAAACACTCATACAAAGATATAGCAAAAAATTTATCAAAATTTTTGTTCTTCACTAAAGTAATTTTGGGACTCCATACCTTTATGCAAAAAATGATAGGTGCTAGCCTTGGTGGTACAGTGTTCTTTGTACCTCGCAGCATAAGGCGAGACAGCTGATTTAGAGTCGGAGAGCATTACATTTTAGATAAGGTAGCCAACTGTATAAACACATTGTTTCCGTAAATTTCACACTGCCTTGTTATTCTGGCACCTGCTGTTCAGAGAAAGAGGAAACCTGAAGGAAATAAAACTCAGCACATAATAGAGAGGCACTTGAAGTGGCGACCGCTGGGATGTACAACGGGGAGAAACAAAATTAAAAGACAAGGTGTGTTTCTTGAAGGTGGGGAAGACTTATTTTCAATAGAATATTATTAAATTTAACTGTGAAAAAATGAATAAGGTGGAGTGAAATATGAGAGGGAAAAAGTAGCAGTTTTTAATTGATTTTGGCTCCCGGATCCTTATAGCTGGAGTGAATTTTGCAGAATCCCAGTCTTTTCGTTATATAACTAAGGAAAGTAAGGCTCGAGAGGTTGGTGCATGAAAATCACGATTCATACGATTGCTGGTAGAATTCTCTCTAGAACTACCATTCCTTTTATAAACTAAATGCCCACTTTATAAATAAAATACCCACTTGACACACACACATACACACACATACATGTATGTATGTATGAATGTATTTTATTCTTAGAAGAGAGATGAAAGAATGTAATCATAAAATGTTGCGTGATTTTGGGAGAGTCACATGCTGTAGGTGAGAGTTCTCCCTTGAGCAGCAAGAGGGCCCCATAATGGGTGCTGAGCCTCCAACCCTTAGACCCTGTAGGGAGAGGCCTGTGTCCTGTGGCCTCAGCCCTAGTACCCGAGGACAAGTGGAACTGTTTGGCTCCCCAGAGACTTCACTATTTCATTTCTCATTCACCTTACTGACATAGAATCTAAGGGCTTCACTGGCATGCTGGAGATTCTTACAGTATAGACTGGTAGTGGAAAGGAGCCCGTGGTGCTGGAATTAGATTTAAAATAAACCCATCTATGCTGTAAGAGCACTAGTTGAATTTGAACCCAGGGAATGACTATTTCCATTATGCCCTCACTAGAACATACAAACTCAACCTCATTTTGGGTGGGGTAATGGTTTCACAGCAAGAGAAAGTAGTAGAAATGTCTGATGTAGGAAAACAGGAAAATGCAATTACTTATTCAGCTTCTGAAAACATTCTTGAGAGTCAGAGGTTGCAGTTTCTCACTAAGTATCTAGTATCTACCCTTGGAACTCGTATCGAATCCCTGGAGTCTTGGAATTCTGCCCCCAGGTGTCCAGGTCACTAAGAAGAACACAGGCTCAGAGTCAGAACATCCTGGGCTTGAATTTTGACTCTGCAAAGGGACCATCCTTTTGACCATGAACAGCCACTGAACTCTCCGGGTCTCTGTTTATTGCGAGGAAAAAGGACATCTGGCACACAAATGCCCAGTAATGGCCTTCTCTGCCAAACACAGAGGAGCCAAACAGGAAATTTGCTTTAGTTGCCTCCTAATTCCTAAGGTTTTTTATTTTTATTATTTTTTTAACCAGTGCAGAATCTGGTAGAATTAATTTTTCTTTGGTTATTTTATTTGCAAATGAGGAATTAAGAATACTCAAAATCCACTCTTCCTGGTCGGCCTAGCGTGCGGAGGACCCGGGTTCGATTCCCGGCCAGGGCACACAGGAGAAGCACCCATTTGCTTCTCCACCCCTCCGCCGCGCTTTCTTCTCTGTCTCTCTCTTCCCCTCCCGCAGCCGAGGCTCCATTGGAGCAAAGATGGCCCGGGTGCTGGGGATGGCTCTGTGGCCTCTGCCCCAGGCGCTAGAGTGGCTCTGGTCGCAACATGGCGACGCCCAGGATGGGCAGAACATCGCCCCCTGGTGGGCAGAGCGTCGTCCCATGGTGGGCGTGCTGGGTGGATCCCGGTCGGGCGCATGCGGGAGTCTGTCTGACTGTCTCTCCCTGTTTCCAGCTTCAGAAAAATGAAAAAAAAAAAAAATCCACTCTTCCTGGATAGTTTGGTTGGTTAGAGCATCGTCCGGATATGCAGTGATTGCCGGTTCGATCCCCAGTCAGGGCACATACAGGAACAGATTGATGTTTCTGTCTGTGTCTCTCCCTTCCTTTCTCTCTAAAAATCAGTAAAAAAAAAAAAAAAAAAAAAAAATACTGAAAACCCTCTCGGATCACTCTTTTGATGAGATGAGCAATTTTCTTAAAAACGAAACACATTATTATTAGTCACTATATAAATAAGTTTTATTGGTTCTACTCCTGACTTGAATGCTGTTTCCAAGGTATGTAATGGGTTACAACAATTCACAATACTCAAACGAAGAAAGGGGTGAGCGGTGTATGGGGGGAGCTACAGTACAGTCAGCCTGGAGGTCAGGGCTCTGGGGAGAAGTGGGCCTTACTGACTTGTTTCAACTTTATTGAGATATGCTTCATATACAAAAACTGTGTGTATTTAAGATGTACATGTTGATAAATTTGGGCATATGCCTATACCTGTGCTAACCATCACCACAAACAAGGTAGTAAACAATCATCACCTCCAAAAGCATTCTTGTGTTTCCTCACTTTATTATTATTATTATTATTATTATTTGTGATAAGACACTTAGCATGAGATCTGCCCTATTAACAAATGTTATTTATTTATTTATTGTTACCTGTAGAGTTACATAAAATGAGTAAGTGCTAGTGATCTGCTGTACCACATAGACCTGCATAGGTTTTTAAAGGGTGGTTATTCAAGTGCAGTCAGTGTGCTTTGATTAGGTGAGTTGATCCAAGTGCAATGTTATAGGATGAAAAAATAAGAGTCAAGGCCTCAAATTAAAAAAAAAAAAATTACTAACAAAAGATTGGCAAATGCCTTAGATGAAAACAAAAAAACAAGAACAACAACAAAAAACAACTACAACAAAAAGAATGTTGCATGGAATATAAATTATAGCAAAAGTAATATCATTTTTTTTTTATTTTTATTTTTTATTTTTATTTTTTTTTCATTTTTCTGAAGCTGGAAACAGGGAGAGACAGTCAGACAGACTCCCGCATGCGCCCGACCGGGATCCACCCGGCACGCCCACCAGGGGGCGACGCTCTGCCCACCAGGGGGCGATGCTCTGCCCATCCTGGGCGTCGCCATGTTGCGACCAGAGCCACTCTAGCGCCTGGGGCAGAGGCCACAGAGCCATCCCCAGCGCCCGGGCCATCTTTGCTCCAGTGGAGCCTCGGCTGCGGGAGGGGAAGAGAGAGACAGAGAGGAAAGCGCGGCGGAGGGGTGGAGAAGCAAATGGGTGCTTCTCCTGTGTGCCCTGGCCGGGAATCGAACCCTGGTCCTCCGCACGCTAGGCCGACGCTCTACCGCTGAGCCAACCGGTCAGGGCTCAAAAGTAATATCATTTATAGTTTCCTTTACCTCATAAATATTTCTTAATATTTTCATAATTCCATAATTCCTTTCTATCAAAGGGATTTAAAAAATGTACTTTCATGATGTTCTTACTTTATTCAGCCTCATTCATTGAACACTTGCAGTGTGGCAGGAACTGTCCCACCATACATTGAATAAAACTAGAGCTTTAAGTAGAACATTCTGGTGGGGCAGAGGGAGACAGTAAACAAGCAGGCATTATGTTCCCAGGCACTGTTTGTTTTGTGCAGGCAGATAGGGAGAGGGGTTAGAGCAGGGGTCGGGAACCTATAGCTCGCGAGCCAGATATGGGTCTTTTGATGGCTGCATCTGGCTCACAGACAAATCTTTAATAGAAAAAATAATAAAGTTAAAAATATAAAACATTCTCATGTATTACAATCCATTCATTTCCTACTGCTCATGTTCATGGTTGTGGGTGGCTGGAGCCAATCACAGCTGTCCTCTGGGACAACACCAAATTTTTATTGGATAATGCTTAAGGTACATAGGTCGTTGTATGGCTCTCACGGAATTACATTTTAAAATGTGGCCTTCATGGCTCTCTCAGCCAAAAAGGTTCTCAACCCCTGGGTTAGAGAGTGGTATAGGTATCTTGGTCTGATTGAGATAAACTGACCACAGAAGGCCCCCTGTGGACATTGGAGCAGAGATCTAAATTAAGTGAAGGAGGGAGCCATTTGGTGTTCCAGCAGAAGAACATTCAGGAACAAGGAACAGAAAAAAAAAAAAAAAGGTTTTCTGCAGATAGGAAGGAGCACGTCATTTACCGAGAATAGCAGTCCCGGTGACCTAGAGAATGGAGAAGGTGAGAACAGAGGAAAGAAAGAAACCTATAGGCCATGAGTTTTGTTCTGAATGTAATGGGAATGGGAAGCTGTGATGGTTAATTTTATGTGTCAACTTTTTAGTCTGTGGTGCCCAATTATTTGGTCAAAACACTAGTCTAGACATTGCTGTGAAATTATTTTTTAAACGTGATTTACATTTAAATCAGTAGACTGATTAAAGCATTGCTCTCCATAATGTAGATGGACCTCATCCAACCAGGTGAAGGTTTTAAGAAAAAAGATTGAGGTCCCCCGAAGAGGAATTCTTCCTCCAGCATGAATCAGAAAAATTCTGCCGAGCTTCCTGACTTCAGTCAGATTCAAGACTAAGAGATCAACTCTTGCTGGAATTTCCATCCTGCCAGCTGGCCCTGCAGATTTTGGACTTGCCAGCCCCCCAGTTGCATCAGCCAGCTCCTTAAAATGAATCTCTCTCTCTCTCTCCATACACCCACACCCACACACACCCACACCCACACACCCACACACCACACATAACTCGTATTTCCCCATGTATAAGACGCCCCCATGTACAAGATGCACCTTAATTTTGGGGCCTGAAATCTGAAAAAAAAAAGTATTACAGTACATAAAGTTATTGAACTCAAGTTTTATTCATCATAAAATTCATACAACTCATCTGTGTGAAAAAGTGGGAAATGCAAATAAAAAACTACAACTACTGTATAAGACGCACGCAGTTTTTAGACCCCAAATTTTCGAAAAAGGGTGCGTGTTATACATGGGGAATATGGTACATATATATCTATCTATCTATATCTATCTATCTATATCTATCTATCTATCTATCTATCTATCTATCTATCTATCTATCTATATATATATATCTACATCCTATTCTGTTTCTCTGGGGAACCCTGACTAATATAGAAGCCATCAGGCTGATTTGAGCAAGGGCATAATAGGATCTAATTGATATTTCAGAAGGTCACTCCTACTTCTAGGAGGGAGAATTGAGTCTTGGCAGCAAGAGGGTAGCAGAGAGACTAGTTAGAAGGCTGTTCTGGTCCTGTAGGTGAGACCTGACAGCGGCCTGGAAGTGAGCAGATCACTGGATTTGAGAAATATTTTTCAGGATTTTTCAGACAGATCAAATGAAGGGTGTGAGAGAATCAGATAAATCAAGGCTTAAGTTTTGGGCCTGAGCAGCTGTGTGAATGGTGTGCTATTTATAAAGACGTTTCTGGAAGCCTGGGTGAGGAGCAGGTGTACAGAGGTGGGAAAGGAGGGGAGGAAAGATGTATAAAGGATTCACGGTTTTATTTTTAGCACATTAATCACATGGTGCCTGTTTGCTGTCCAGATGGAGATACCAGGTAGGCTGTTAGATGTAGGCACACGTTGCTGTACAGTGGTAGTTAAGAGCACAGTCTCTGGATTCAAGAGCATGTTTGGATTCAAATGCCAAATCCACTTTTCCCAGTGAACTCACTGTCTTGGTCTTCTCATCTGAAAAATGGGATGATAATAAGCATACCTTATGGAAGTGACACAAGGATTAAACTAGCATACATAAGCTCCTAGAATGTGGATGACCTAGAAAATGTTATATAAATGTTAGCTACTATTATAGTCATGTAAATGTTAGCGATTATTATAGACACTTTTATCTTTCTGACCCATCAAATAAATTACTAGAGTGAAAGGGGACCCAGGGAATGTTTCCCAAGCATTCCTGCCTTATATAGATTTTAATTGCTAGCTCAAAGAGGCCAAACTACAAACAGGAGTGGATGAAGCCAAGTGTTTGGCTTCTCTTTGTCTGGACAGTGAGCACTTTTGGAAGGAAGGTGCCAGAAAACAGAGCTTTAATAAAGCACACTTTTATAGCTGATTGCAACATCAGCTTGCTGATGCAGCCCCACTTCCCTAAATTATCTCCTTGCCTTCTCTGCTTTGTTTTTCTCCATTTTGCTTATCACCTTCTCATCTCTTAAGCACGACACGCTTATTTATTTATTTTCTGTTGTCTCTTGCTGGAATATAAGGTGTAGGAGGGCAGGGATGTTTGACTATTTTGTTTAGTGTCAGCTCCTGGGAGAGTGCCTGGCTTAGTCAATATAGGAGAAATAAAGGCTATTTCCTAGTGATTATTGTTTCCTTTCTCTGTTTCTTATTCTGTTTCTTCAAATACCTTTCCATGTGAAAACCATATCTAGAAGAAGGCTGGACATTAATATGATTCTCTGGACCTCTCTGACTGGTGCAGAATGTCAATTTTCATTGAGACAAATCTCATCTATGAAGTGGAATTTCAGAGGAAGAGTCTGATGGCAGTTTCAATTTTGACTTTGGAAATCAATTCTGGAATTGACATATGGTCTCCTGAAAGCGATGGTGGTTTTTTTGCTGTTGGCTGTCCACTCTACTTCCTTGCCAGTCTATATGTGGGCAGCATTCCACTCCAAATGCAGATTCTGATCACACATTTTTGCTCAGCAATACTTGTCCACGAGAAGCGCTGAGAACTGTGCAGGGTGGAGGTTGATACATGGCCCAGTCAATCCATGACTTATGAGACCTATTGCAAGGCCAAGGCACTGTATTGATTCTGCAGCATGGACTGGAAACTGACCTTCATCTCACAGAAACCTCTGACTTGCTCCTTGTCTGTTTATTCCCAGTGGGGCACTTGTATCAGGCAGCTTTGTTCCAAAATCATTAACTTTTATTTCCCTTTAATTTTATTTCCTTTTAAATTCCATCATGATTTTACCACACGTATGAAGAGTGGACAAATTGGTGTCTTTATTTAGCACAAAGCATAGGTCCTGTTTCAGTGTCAGCTTTTCAGAGGTGGTTCATTTTATCTTCTCTCACTGCATGGTTTTAGTACATAGCTACTAGGTCCTTGGACATGCAGGCATTGTGTCAAAATGAATTACATTTGATCCTTACACTCCTTGTGCCAGCACTTATCACACTTAGCATCTTGTATTGCAAGTAGTATTTAAAAAGTATTTTTCAATCATTCCAATCAGATTAGTCTTACTATGAGAGTTGTCTTGTTTTCTCATTGTGGTTTTACCAATCAGCACATTACAGCACATAGTTGGAATCCAACAAATGAGGTTTGAAATGAATTAAATATTCATTTCTGAGGATATATGGAAAGGGGGTTGAAAGTCTGCTGTCCCCCAGGTCTCCCTTTTATCTGTAGAATGAATGACAGACTGAAATAGGAATTCCCTCATCAGACATGCTCTTTGTTCTTAAAGTAGTAGCTGTGTAATAGACCTGAAGATACCACCTGGAAAACCCATTTCTGGATTAGGTTATGATATTTTGTGCCTTTGAATTCCAAGCGTGTTTTATATCATTAGAGAATGGTCATTTCATTCCAGTAACTAAAATTATAGGATTATAGGACAGTCTAGCTGGGAAGAAGTTTATATGATTCTATGAGAAAATATTCATTAAACAGGTAAGTAGTGGTGAGGGAGAATTTAGGGACTTACTTCAGACCACAGAGCCTTCAGTTCATGTGGGCGTCAGGACCTTCCTGGATGCTGAGCCCTACCGTGGTACTAGAGCTCAGTTTGGATTCCCTGGGGACTTGTCTAAGGCAGAACATCCTAAACAAACCTGCCTTCTTTTTCAGAGGTGACTTGATACAATGAAGCCAACCAGGCAGGGACATTAGACTATGAGTTTGATTTCATCCAAAGACAATGCAGAGTCACTCTGTTGGGGCTGTTGATACTCAGAATTGTCCTGTCATCACCCAGAACTTTGCTGTTGCTGTGTTCAGTTTACCTGAGGGAAAGAAAATGGAACGGAGCAACAGAAGATATGTGGACAATTAAAAAAAATATCAAATAAGCATTTCTCCCCCTAAGGTGATAAGGAAAGAGAAGGAGTCAAATAAGACCTTTAAAGAATAATGATTCATTCACAATAAATGTCATATACCTCGCCTTTGCTCGATACTGTTACTTATATAACATTCTAGTCTGTGCAGCTCTTACTGCTGATGCTGCACCAATGGGCAGGGAGCCTCATAGCCATTGTTATATAGCAATATAGCCATTTTCTTTATACACAAATAAGTGAGCTTATTCTATAGTATTTGAAATGGTAAGTGCTAAGGAGAAAAATAAAGCAGGGAAGGAGGAGAGGTAATCTTGATGACAGGTGGGCAACCTTAAACAGTCATAGGAACATCTTATTTTAAGTGCACTTTCCAGGTTTGCAATCATATCCTAAATAGCACCATATGGAACAGATGTGGGCACTAAGGAAATGGGATCCCAACCATGGAGATGAGGCGTTTATCCCTTTTACTTGCTTTTAGACTTATGTACACAGCTCACAAGTAAATTAATCCATACTGTACCTCATTCTCTTTAACTGAATTATAAGATTTATTTTTATTTGTATCTTGAAAGAATTCAGACATAAGAAAGAATATCTGTTAGCTTTATTTTCAATATAAAAGCCAAATCTTTGCATTTGATTTTAACAGCGATTCAGTGGTAGATCAATTAATAAACTGTTTAATTAAAATCTACTTAACTTTAAAGAGGAATCTTTTCTTCCCCTGGTTTTTATTTTTTAATATTAATTCAGTCATTAAAATGTTTTTGGTCTTCATTGAAGTAATTTTTTGAAACAACTTTCCTGGAAGTAATCAACACCAAGAGTTATTGCTGCATTCTCTCACCTTTTTCTTTTTATGATAAAGTTAATGGTTCACAAAAGGACTGTGTTCTGCAGGTGTGGAGTGTGAATATTGGAAAACAGAAATATAGCATGGGGCCCTTTGTAGAGAATCTGCAGCTGGGCTGGTGACAAAGGCTGGACTTTGTTCAGGAACAGAGTCTCAGTCACACCATTCAGGTGTCCACCATAACTGAGAGGCCACAAAGCCAGTGCAAGTGAAAATAACAGTCCCTGTGCATTTTACACTGATTCTCCCTGCATGATCTTGGGGAAGGAGAGGAGACAGCCTGAAACTGCTGCAGCGGTGAGATGACCAATATGTGGAACCAAAGACCTTCTCGCAATGGTGTGGTAGGCAGAATAATGGCCCTCCCAAAGATGTCCGTGCTCTAATCCAGTGGTAGTCAACCTGGTCCCTACCGCCCACTAGTGGGCGTTCCAGCTTTCATGGTGGGCGGTAGCAGAGCAACCAAAGTATAAATGAAAAGATAGATTTAACTATAGTAAGTTGTTTTATAAAGATTTATTCTGCCAAACTTAGCGAAAATCCGACATAAAATACTTGGTAAGTAATTATTATTATATGCTTTAACTTGCTGTAACTCTGCTTTATAAATTTTATAAAGTAAAGTTACTTCCCTACTTTATAAATCACCATTACTGTGGAACCAGTGGGCGGTTTGAAAGTTTTACTACTAACAGAGATACAAAAGTGGGCGGTAGGTATAAAAAGGTTGACTACCCCTGCTCTAATCTATGGAACCTGTGACTATGTTACCTCCCATGGCAGAAGGAAATTCTGTGATTAGGTTTATGCAACTTGAGATGGGAACCTCATCCTGGACTATCCAGGTGGACGCAATCTGTCAGGCTTGGTCACAGAGAGATGCAATGGAAGACAGGAAAAAGAGTCCAAGAGTGAGAAGGAAGTCACCATTGCTGCCTTTAAAGGTGGAGAGGGGACAATGATCTCAGGCATGTGGGCATCCGGTACAGGCTGGGAATGGCCCTCGGCTGATTGCCAGAAAAGAAAGTCACAGTTGGGAAGAAGAAATACCCGCTGATGGCCCTGGCTGGTTGGCTCAGTGGTAGAGCGTCGGCCTGGCGTGCAGGAGTACCAGGTTCGATTCCCGGCCAGGGCACACAGGAGAAGCGCCCATCTGCTTCTCCACCCCTCCCCCTCTCCTTCCTTTCTGTCTCTCACTTCTCCTCCCGCAGCCGAGGCTCCATTGGAGCAAAAGATGGCCCGGGCGCTGGGGATGGCTCCTTGGCCTCTGCCCCAGGCGCTAGAGTGGCTCTGGTCACGACAGAGCGACGCCCCAGATGGGCAGAGCATCGCCCCCTGGTGGGTGTGCCGGGTGGATCCCAGTTGGGCGCATGCGGGAGTCTGTCTGATTGCCTCCTCGTTTCCAGCTTCAGAAAAATACAAAACAAAACAAAACAAAACAAAACAAAACAAAAAGAAATACCCACTGGGCAGGATTCTCGTTGGGGACAGCAGTTACCCCAGGGTTTCTGGCTGCTCTTGGCCAGTCCCTGGTCCTACTACAAACTCTTCCAAGAGCAGCTTAAGGCTATAAAGAATGACTCTAAACCAAGATTCCACAAATAACTGTTGGAATTGCACAATAACCATTGCTTGGTGTTTTCTTCTGTGTCTAAACTTGTCAAAAAAAAATTAAAACACTATCTGTGGTATTGAAATTTCAGAGACTCAAAACAGTGTAGTTCAGTGTGTGTTTTGTAGGTGGGGGGTGCTGATGACAGTATTATAGGATATCTGTAGACTTTATGATGCTGATATGTACGTGGAAAATTCTAGGTATAGTACAGGAGCACAGTTTTCTCCTTACTTGATACCATAAGCTAATGACATTGTGAATGCTGTATTTTAAGTGGTTGTATGTTTTTCTTGAGTAACAAATGCATGAAAAAATTCACTGCTTCCCCTAGAACAGTAGTGGTCTATGAAGTTTCAGATGTTTTCCTTCTTGGTTGCTGCACCCTGTTGGATGTTCGTGGAGAAGCTCTGTTCTATGTGTTGTGGCTGTGTCCTTTTGCTTCTCTTTATTTTATCTCTTCCACATCTGAGGCTGGGTATGTTCTTTCAAAGAAATAGCCATGAATATGCATAAATATACTTTTCAAAATGAGCTTTCCTAAACTATTGAGAGTTCTTTCTGCTGCTTGAGAAAGTAACTCTTGGGGGAGAGACCCATCTGCACGAGCATTTAGCTTGTTCAGATTTCTGCACTTTATAAATGGAATCTTGGGGAGGCTCTGCGGTTCGTGGGGGTCAGTATAAAAAACCAGCAGAAAATAAAGGATATTCCAAACAAGAAATTGAGAGAACATAACGTATATGTGGAGAGCTGCACTGATTGGAATTGGGAGGTGCTGAAGCGGGAGCTGGGCCTGGCAGTGGGACGTTGTGGACATTTCCCTGTTCTTCAAGCTCTGGGTGGGTTTCACAGGGACGCTCAAGGCCGAAGCCTTTCCGCAGACATGGTGAGCATCCTGGTGCTGGGGAAGCCGGGGGACCGCCAAGCCCCCGGGCCTATCATCAATGGCTGCTGCTGCCTGCAGGAGAAGCTACAGTTCCGCTGCACCTTCATCGACGACTTCCCTACCTCCCACCTTCAGTGTGGGGAGGTGCGCTGTGGGCTAGCCTGGGCAGGCAGCCCTTCTCATTCACATGGTGGCACGTGGTACCCTGAGCCTGTCCCCTCAGGCGTCCTCTCCCTTGGGAATCTCTTGGCCGGAAGCTCTGCTCCCCTGCAGTGTGGCATAGTAAGAGATCTTGGGGACATATTGGCTCCTCAGAGGATGGCCACCTTCTGGGCAGTGGCTTGCTTCCTTTCCCTGTGTTTCCTCTGAAGATCCCAAGATGGCCCTGACATTGCAAACTCAGTTCTGCTGTGAGAACCTGCAGTGAAGTTTTATAATCTATAAAAAAAAATAATAAAAGTTCTACAACATCCGGAACTGAATTCTGCCTGTAAGAGCATGAAAAGGGATCCTCCCCTGGAGCCTCCAGAAAGGAACACAGCCCTTCCGTGCCTTTCCTGCAGCCTGCTGAGACCCACATCAGACATCTGACCTGCAAAACGTAAGCCACTGTGTCTGGTAATTTGTTAGAGCAGCAATAGGAAACGAATACAAATTTATGGAATATGGAATGAATGACAAAGATCAAGAGAGGAGCCTCATTTGGATAGGTCAGTTTTAGCACTTGGAACAAGCTGCTGTGTGGAATAAGGCAAAGCTGTGTTTGCTTTTACATTCTGGAAACACCATTACTGACAACTCAGGCAGACATCCAGGTCAGTTAAAATAATGACTGGAGGGCACATCCATGCAAGAGTCAGACTTGTATGTTACTGGAGAATATAGCTTTTCATTTTCAGACAGGCCTAGGAGATAGGAGGCAGAAGCCTTTTTGCTGAGGTATTTACAAAAATAATTTCAGAATTATTTTAGTAAAGTATTTCTCTTCTTGTTTCTGGGTAAATGTTAAATGTGAATATATCACTTGCAGTCATTCCAAGTTCTAACAACAATCAATCATTTGTCGTGGAAAAATGATGTGCCCGGCAATTAGGTCAAGTTTTGTATCACCTTCTTTGCTTTTTTTCTCAGCAGTTAATTGACTTTTCTACAAAATCAGTGCTCGAGCATAACCTCTTTAGCTCATTTACTGTTAGTTCAGCACCTCTCCTTTTTCCTGGCCCTCTTCTTGGGGCTCCTCAGTACCATCTAATTGTCCATTAGGACCCTGTGTTGGGGAGCCTTCTGAGCATGCATAGCTCTATTCTAAGACTTGCATGGAGATATAATGTGGAGCTGCAGAGATTTTCGGACTGGCTGTGCCTGGGTAATTGTTCGATTTAAATTGTAATTCTACTTGTTCTAAAAGTGACTTCCTTTGGCAGAATTCAAATTGGTCTAAAAGGCATGATCTAGAAGTCCATAAAGGTTATACATACACAACAGGCCTAGTGAGGTCCATCTTGCATTGATGTAGACTCCTTAATAGGCACAGGCTTTGTGTTTGTGTCTGTGTGTTGTATTGGTTTGTGTATAAGCCAGCCAGATCCTTCACTTCCTTAGGCCCAGGCAGAGCATTTCAGAACTGTTGTGAACTGACTTTTGCTCCTCTCCCTCAACTTACATGTTGAAGCCCTAAACCCCGATATGACTGTATTTGGAGATAGAACCTGGTTGGAGGTATATAAGGTTAACTGAGCTCCTAAAGGTGGAGTCCCATGTGATAGAATTAGTGTCTTTATAAGACGATGGAGACACGAGAGATCTCTGTTTCTCTCTGAGAAAAGACCATGTGAGGATGCAGCAGGAAGGAGGCTGTCTATAAGTCAGAAAGAGAAATCTCACCAGAAACCAATTTACCGGCACCTTGGACATGAACTTCTAGCCTCTAGAATGATGAGAATTAAAAAATTCTCACTTTTATTTTTTTGTTTAAACTACCTACTCTGTGGTATTCTGTTACAGAAGTCCTAGCAGATTAACACAAGACCAAGTAAATGAAGCTTTGGAAATGTGACTTTGCCTATTTTACATTTGAAAGCAAGTATCTTTGGCTGTTGTGTAAAATGTGACATAATAAGGAGGGCAAGAATGGACGTGGGAAGATAGCTGATAGGCTACTGGAGTGGTGACATGGAAGTGACAGTTTTCAACACCTGACTGTGTAAAGCAAAAATGATAACTCTAAATCGTGCAGTTTAGAACATTCTAATGGTACAGTTTATAACATGAAGATAGAACACGTATCACAATAGCACAAAGAATGGGGATTTGGGGTTAATGGAGTTATACTGTTGAAAATTCAAACATTTCATGTAAGATGGTACACTATTAATACTAAATTGATAGTGATAATTTTATTATTCATAATGTAACTTAATTTTTTTCATAATGTAACTCCTGAGTTAACATGAAGAAGGTGCAAAGATATTTAGCTAAAAGCCAATGTAGGAACTGAAATTAAATACTAAGGATATTTCATTACTCAAAAGTAAGGTAGAAAAGAAGGGGTAGAGAAAAGAAAAACAGGTGGGACAATTAGAAATCAACTAGAAAAATGGTCAACTAAAATCAAGCTATCTGTAATATTATATTCAATGTAAGTGGAATGAATATGCCACTTAAATGACAAAGCATATCAGACAGGAGAGAAAAAAAAACAAGACTCAATTAAATCTGATCTCCAGAAACATATTTTAATTATAAAACAGATAAAGAGTGAAAGCCTAAGGATGAGAAAGATATGCCATGCAAACAATAAACACGAGAAAGATGCAATGGTTACATTAATAAACAAGATAGATTGCAAGACGAGAATATTGAAGAGCTAATGAGAGACGTTATAATGAAAATTGCCAACTCATCACAAAGACTTAACAATTATTAATACTTATGTGCCTAGTAATAGAGATTCAAATTACATGAAGCAAAAATAGACAATTAAAGGGAGAATAGACAATTCTACAATCATAGTTGGAAATATTAACATATCCTCTAATAATTAATACAACAACAAGACAAAAAATAATAGAAAATAGAAGGTATGAATAGCACTATCAACCTCCTTGATCTAATTGATGCTTATATTACTCAAAATTCTGTAACTAGAATATACAGTCCTTTCAAATGGATGGAACTTTCAAGATATATTACAGGCTGAAACACAAAACAAATATCAAGAAATATAAATTGAAATCACTATTTGAAAGTATCTTTTAAACCTAAACTTCTGCCTATCCTGTGGACCAGCAAACCTATTCATAGATATATACCCACGGAGAACTGAATCCTCCAAAAACCAAGTACACAATTGTCTACAGAAATTTTATTCATAATACCCCAATTCTAGAAAGCAGCTAAATGCCCATCAATAGGAGAATGGAGACATTGTGGTATATTCATGTTAGAGAATATAACACAGAAAGAAAAACAAACTTTTGCTATACAGGACAATATGGATGAATCTCACAGATATAATGAAAAACTCAAGAAATCAATTGTAAATCTAGTCATACTGTATTATTCCATTTGTGTGAAGTTCAAGAACAAGCAAAACTAATCAACAGTATTAGAAGGCCGAAGATATTAACATGCCCTGGAATAGTGTTTCTTCTTGGGTGGGAGACATTGCCTGGGAAGGGCACAAGGGAGGATTCTACATATTGATAATTTATGTCTCGTGCAGGTGGAAATTAAGTCCAAGTTAAACAACTGACGGGTCTGGTTGAAGAGTCTCATCATGCCTGGCTCAGCAAAACCAACTTTATAAACAGTGTGAGTCGTAAGGACCTCCGTTTTCTAGTCAGCATTCCTAGGAGCTCCTGATGATCTTCAAAGTAGAATGTTGGATTAAATGTCTACCCCCCCAACACACACAGTGCATTACTTCCAAATCTGATACCTTAACTGTGTGCTTCTGTGGATAAAAGCTTGCGAACAGGTGATCTTTATACCAATTATATAAAGAGCTTTTCTTCAGCAAATTTCTGATTGAATCAATCCTGCAATGAGACCTTTTACTGACCTATAAATACCAATTGTTTAGAACCTTTTAGAAGCAATTACCACAAACTGATACACTGATTAATCTTTGAAGTATATGACCTTTGATGGGCAAAACTTTTTGAACAGTTGAAGTTTTAGTGAACTTGTGAAAAAAATGTATTTCTTTGAAAGCATCTCCACTCCTTATACATTTCCTTCCATTAGCTGCCTCTTGCTGACTTCTCTCTCTGTTATTACAGGTATGTCTAGGAGGGGGCATCTCTTCATGCCCACCTAGACAAGCTTAGGCAGCCTTGTATAAACACTTTTGATAGAAAAGGATACTATATTGTAATTTTCCCAGGGTGCCATAATTCTAGAGGCATCAAATAAGTCTCATATGCATAGCGTGTGTTAGTTACATGTGTTAGTACACCAAGTGTTGGAGGCAGACCTGAATTTAAATACTGGCTTTAGTACTCAGCTACTGTGCAGTGTTAGGCAAGTCACTAAAACTCTCTGAACTTTAGTTTCCTTATCTGTAAAATATAATTACTAATCATTGCCTCATAGGGTTATTGTGAGGTTAAACATCTAGGATGTTGTCAGGCATCTTGTAAGGGCTCAATAAATGATGATATTATTTTATGATAATGCTAATGCTTCTGATGACATTAAACTTAGTGGAATTATGACCTCCTTCCTCCATAAATATAGTAAAAAACATCAGTACACTGTTAGGCATGACTAAACGAGTTCTTCTGCTCTTTACTTTCTGGATAATGGGGCTTATCAATTCTTCATAAAGCACTTTGGATTCTGGAGCTAAAGCTCTAAAGAAGTCGACTAAATAAAATTTAAATGCCATTAGTACTTCACATAATCATCACAAAGTGCCAGAGGGATATTTGGAAAATAAATAAATTGAGTCAGCTATTTAGTTCTCTTTAAGATTTCTACCAAGATGTTAACAGACAGAAGAACCAGTAAAAATACTGTAGGAAATCTATTTTTGTTTCATTTTTTAAAAAATCTGATGTTGCTTAGCCTAGGAGGATGTGAGTATAAAAGGGTTTTCAGCGTAGTCTGTTAGCTTTTAGAATAAGAGCCAGCTCCGTGAATTACCTAATTACACTCCACCTTCTACTGACATTCTTCACAATCACTATAGACCAGTTCTTGTATGGCATGTGTGCACTATAGTTTAACGTGACCTAGTCACTCTTTCTTAATGTCTGGGGAATTTAGAGGTCATTGTAAAAATAAATGGATAAAAACTCAAACATTTTTTTCCTTCCTAAATAATAATATTTTATATATACTACATATATGGAAAAGAAGCTGGAAGAGAGTACAGGGGACTACTGTCAAATAATAAAATGATTAATATCTATTATTAGTTCTCCATTATTATAATCAGTGAAAGAGAAGATGAATGACGAAGAGAAAATGGTAAGAAATGCTTAGATCTCTGAAAGAAGCAGGAATTTGATTCAAGTGAAACAAGGGCTGCAGTTTATTATTATTTAATCTGTGCAAGAAACTAAGCATTTTGCATATATTATCTGATTTAATCTTATAGTGCCCTTGTGAGGAGGTACTCAATGGAAAATACCGTAATTTTTCATCAACAAATATTTATCAATCACTTATGTGCCAGGCATTGGAAATTCAGCAGTGGCTAAGGCATGTTTTCTGCTTTCTGCAGTCTCACAGAGTGGTAACCTCTAACACATAAATGGAAAAAATATAGTTCGTAATGAGGAGGGAGAGTAAGAATAAAGAAGTGTCAGTATTGATTTCTCAGCATAATTGATTTGTAGATAGGCATTCTTAAAACAGTCACTATATCACTTTGGAATTGGAAGATTTCCCAAGATTCAAGGATTGTGTGAGGCAGGGATGATTCAAACCTCGTTTATTTTCAAAGATTTAGTGCAGGGGTCCCCAAACTACAGCCCGCATGCGGCCCCCTGAGGCCATTTATCCGGCCCCCGCTGCACTTCTGGAAGGGGCACCTCTTTCATTGGTGGTCAGTGAGAGGAGCATAGTTCCCATTGAAATACTGGTCAGCCTAGCGTGCGGAGGACCCGGGTTCGATTCCCGGCCAGGGCACATAGGAGAAGCGCCCATTTGCTTCTCCACCCCTCCGCCGCGCCTTCCTCTCTGTCTCTCTCTTCCCCTCCCGCAGCCAAGGCTCCATTGGAGCAAAGATGGCCCGGGCGCTGGGCATGGCTCTGTGGCCTCTGCCTCAGGCACTAGAGTGGCTCTGGTCGCAATATGGCGACACCCAGGATGGGCAGAGCATCCCCCCCTGGGGGGCAGAGCACCGCCCCTGGTGGGCGTGCCGGGTGGATCCCGGTCGGGCGCATGCGGGAGTCTGTCTGACTGTCACTCCCTGTTTCCAGCTTCAGAAAAATGAAAAAGAAAAAAAAAAAAGATAAAAAAAAAAAAAAAAAAAAAAAAAAGAAATACTGGTCAGTTTGTTGATTTAAATTTACTTGTTATTTATTTTAAATATTGTATTTGTTCCTGTTTTGTTTTTTTACTTTAAAATAAAGATATGTGCAGTGTGCATAGGGATTTGTTCATAGTTTTTTTTATAGTCTGGCCCTCCAACAGTCTGAGGGACAGTGAACTGGCCCCCTGTGTAAAAAGTTTGGGGACCCCTGATTTAGTGCATATGTGCTCTTCACATCTGGGCAGGGCATTGTGCTGGCACATAGAGTACACAGCCATGCCTAGCGAGAGGGATCTGAAAGTTGATGTCTGGGTTGCATGTACCTGCCTCCCTCCCCCTCACAGTTTCCACTCAGAATCCACCCAGTGTACACAGATGCAGCCTGGACAGTGTGTTTCGGGCTCTGAGGTTTCCTGAGACCTCTCTGAAAGAGGGCAGCTGCAGGGGACTTACCGTATTTTCCCCTCCATAAGGCGCATCTGACCATAAGACACACCTAGGGTTTTAAGGAGGAAAATAAGAAAAAAAATATTCTGAACCAAATGATCTGTTAAAATATTTAATAAAATACCGTATTTTTTGTTCCATAAGACGCACAGGCATTTCTTCCTCCACGTTTTGGGGAAAAAAGTGCGTCTTACGGAGCGAAAAATATGGTAATTATCTGGAGTGATTGCTCAGGTCTCTCCTCTGCCAGCAGATGGGGGCGGATATCAGAAAAGAGAAGTCTACTGCTATGGCCTCTGGTCTTTGGGATGAGCTCTCTCATTGTTTAAATCTGTACAGAGCTAGAGAGCAACTGAGGCTCTGAATGACAACATTTCTCCTGTCTGGGTGGTGGTGCGGTATTTATGTCCTAAAGGCTCCAGCGAGCCTTGCTGTCAGTCAGCACAGGGCAGCAGCTTGGTGTTCTGACTCTGTGGCAAGAGCTGTTGATTTGTCACTGCCCACTGGCCACTCTAGTGGTCCAGAGACCCTGGCAGCCTATGTGAACAATGTAGGAATTATAACCATGACTTGCAGGGGTCACTGTCATTCTTGTAAGGCAGCGGATCTTTGTCTTTGGATGTACATTTGAACTTCTGAAAATCCTCATGCCTAGTAGCTATGCAGACCATAAAATCAGAATAGGTGGCACTGTGGTCAGCTATTGGTATATCTTGAAATTCTCTCATGTATTTCCAATGTATGGCCAGGGCGGCAAATGAACTTTAATATCACTGAGGATGAACACACTCAATAATTAAAAGAGGTGGTTAATTCAGAAGGAACACAGACAACACTGAAGTGATTGCTGGAGTGAGGGGTGGGGGAGGTGGAGGTGGAAGAAGGGATAAATGGTGATATATGAAGACTTGACTTGGAGGATGAACACACAATGTGGTATACAGAGATATGTTGTAGAATTGAGCATCTGAAAATTGTGTAACTAGTATGTTAACCACTGTCACCCCAACAAAATTCAATAAAAAAAAGAAAGTAGAGCCTGACCTGTGGTGGCGCAGTATAAGTATATCAAGCGTCGACCTGGAATTCTGAGGTCTCCAGTTCAAAACCCCGGGCTTGCCCAGTCAAGGCACATATGGGAGTTGATGCTTCCTGCTCCCCCCCCTTCTCTCTCTCTGTCTCTATTCTTTAAAATGAATGAATAAATAAAAATAATTAAAAACAAAAAAAGAAAGTAGATCCGTGGTTGCCTGGGGCTGGAGGTGGAAGGGGCGTAACTACACAGCCATGAGAGCTCTTACTGCAAGGATGAAACTTTTATCATACTGGACCATGGTAATAGTTGCGCCACCTTGTAAAGATCCTCATTGAATTGTATGCTTGAAATGGGTAAATTTTATAAAACATAAATATATCTCAACAAAGATGTTTTAAAAGTTAAAAAAAATTTGGAGGAAAAACTATTGGAGAAATTACATGGAGCATTAACACAGAAAAAAAGAATTAAACTTTCAAGTAGATGAAGTGGAACAACAACTGCAAAACTGGTTTTTGAAAAAAATTTTTCTTGATTTCATAATTCAGTAAAATAATTTTAAAAAATAGATCACTGGTGATTACCCAAATATTATATTGGAAAACCTTATGGAATAAGTAACTCACAAGACAGACAAATAAAAAGTAATAGAAACCAGAAGTGCAGGATATTTAACTGATGACTAAGAGGGCAGAGGGGTAGATAGCAGATAGGCAATAGTAAAAGAATAGAAGCTTTTTCTGAGTGGGAGGATGACTTACATCTAAAATTTAAAAAGGTTCAATGGCTCCCAAATAGCATTGAAAGAAAAAGTTCTGACTATCAAGTGGGAACCCTGACTCAGTTGATTAGAGCATTGTCCTGACATGCCAGGGTTGTGGATTTGCTCCCCAGTCAGGGCACATACAAGAATCAACCAAGGAATGCATAAATAAGTGAACAAATCAATGTCTCTCTGTCTCTCTCTCTCTCCCTTCCTCTCTAAAATCAACCAATCAATAACAATAATAACTATCAAGTGGGATGTATAATTGATTATTTAGTTTAAGGTCAGAACTCTTTAAGAGTCATATACAGTATATATAGTCAAGGGATCATCCTCAGGGAAAATTTTGTTTTTTCTTGAGAATACGGGATTCATTTGGCATGATACCATCTATTACATATAAGAAATTATTCAAGTATAGAAAAAAGGGTGAGTCACCTAAAAGAGAGGACAATTGGAATATATGATGTGTATGGTTGACCAAGTGGAGACAGACTCTAAGTAAAAGCATTCTAGTGTTTTTATTTGGTACCAGGGAAATAAACGGTCTCAGCTGACAGCACAACCACTTAATCTAGATTCATCAGTAGAGAACTGTAGCTTTCATTCTAACTATTAGGAATGGATGGAGAACCAGTAATAATACTGAGAAGTATGGTTATCTTTCCAAAGTAACCAGGCATATGGGTGATGGGTGTGGGGAATAGCATGAAAAAGAACTAAATAAATTTTCCAAAAAGAGTAAAAATGAGAACAAACACAACAATGATAAGTAGATCAAGTGAGATTGAAGTATAATAAAACCAAGTATGTAAATGACCACAACGCATACAAAATATTGACTCAATTTTCACAATGCAAGTCAGAGACTCTCATAGAAGGTTATATGCAAACTGCACAAAGAAGATAGAATAATTATTAGTATGATTAAGATAGAATTACTTAAATGCACCAAACATATGACAAAGCTCTAAAAAATAAGAATGGCTTGGATCAATTGAAATCATTCTGATAGGTTTTAATATAACTTCTTAGAAAATATTAGCGATCAATTCAACAAAAAGCCAAGCTACTTTGCATTTTACTTTTGTAAGTAAAAGCTCAGAGTAATATGTACTAAAGAAACATTTTAGCCTGTGTGCAAAAAGCAAGTATTATTTTTTGGTTCTCAGTCATGTTCAATTATCAAAAAGTGAGTAAGACCATAACATTAAAAATTTAGAAATTTTGCAGGTTACATTTGTAATTATGGCCAATAACACTAGAAGCCAACAGTACAATTACTTATAAAATCTTAACTACTTATAATTACAAACACAAGTCCTCAATTAAAGAAGAAATTTAAAATATCATAGATTATCTGGGTAAGCAAATACCAAAAGATCAGATTACATTATAACTTGTGACAGCCATTGCTTTGTTCAGAGAAAATTATTATTATTAAAAGAAAGCCTCATAATAAACATTATGACTAACTTAAATTAGAAAAAGCAAGATAAAACCTACTGAAAGAATGAAGGTAGTAGTAAAAATTATATTGCCAAAAGAATAAATATACCTACCCTCCTAAATATGGGCCTTTAGAAAAAGCAAAACATCTAGTATATTTGATTATGGAAAATATGAAAGATAGATATATACAATAATTATAAAACCATAGTTGACAATACCAGACTCTGAAAAAAATTAACAATTTGTAAGAGAATATCACTTGTGTTTTTTTTCTGAGGATTATATTCTATTGATAACAGGTTGCTTGCTAATTTCAGTATTCTGAGCATATTTGTTTTATCAACAGTCTTACCCATTTTGCAAGCACTTAATCCCCATTACTTTGATACTTCATTTAAGTCTGACAACATTGAACTCACAATTGTTCGTATCACCTCCATTTTTTAAACAGTACTGGCTTTTAGCAATAGAAGAGGGTTGTTTATTCTGAACTACAGTCAGTGTCTAGCTTGATATTTCAAGGAGGAATTCATCCAGCAGAGGGAACCTATTTGTTTTTCTGAACCAGCATTGCAGGCACTGAGAGACTCCCCTGTGATTTCTGTTGCATCAGAAAGACACAAGAAGGACATTCTGTTTTTAATGACAACTTATATAGTTCCTATACTCAGCGTGGTGGGGCAGGTCAACACCAAGTTTTCAGACCATTTGCCGTCATTGAACTGGTTTTACAGAGCTAGTTGAAATGTGTTTTATTATAGGAATACATTTCATTACTCTATTGTATTATTCATGAAAATGCATTAAAGGATCTTCACTTTAGTTATTGAAACTTTAGCAACACTACATAGACATGTACTACTTCCTGGGTATAAAAATCAGTGTCTCATTATTGAGGTTCCTAGGGTATGATTGGAATGGTGATAGTAACCCTTGGTGGGGCATAACTTTAAAATAGACATAGAAAGTCTTTAAAATCAAAACACAGAGCCTTTGAATTTAACTAGATAAAACATCTGCTGATAAAAATGCCCAACACTGAGTAATCAGAATTTTTTTTTCCTATTTTCCCACTTACTACAACTATGTATTCCTCCAACGCAGGAACCAGGTCTTTTGGTATAAGTGGGTTCAAACCTCCTTTCCATCGGCTTGTCCACATAGAACTTTATACACACACCAGGGCAAGCTTTACTAAGTACTTTGGCTTGTGTTGATAAACAAGAGAAAGAAAATGTCTGGTATCATCAACACTTTCTACTACTTCTACTACTCTTTACAGTTTGATTAACAGGTTTTATAATATCTTACTATTCTATTAAAATTATGATACTGAGTTTATTTAAAGGAGTATTGTAACTCAAACTGTTTCTGCTTCTCAAGCTAGAACCCAAATTTTCTTTAAAATAGAGAAATAACTTTTATAATCATGACTTTTAATATTGTTATTCTGTAAAACATATGTCAATTGGCTTTTACTTTGGTTTTTGTTTTTCTATCCCTCCAAAGCGAGAAATTAAAACAGCTTATGTAAAAAGAGTAAGCAATACTGTGTAAGATTTTAGTTCTTCTTTTGTTGTATTCTAAATTATGTGTTGTCATCTGTGTATTTATTCTTACTTAGTTATAAAGGGAGAAGTTTTGTTTTGTTGAAAAATTTTGAATTTGTAACTTAAACCTTGAATTATGACAGATGAAATTACCTGAATTACTATAATATGCTTATCAAAAAGTTCCATTTCCCTATGCAGCAGGATGGAGATGGAACATTTAAGGTATTATTTAAGAAATGATGTATCAAGCAAGAAAATTATATAAATCTAATACATACATTTTTCAGGTGCCTAAATAAAAAATATTATACTAAGCTGAAATGTTTGATAGTCTGAGAAGCACTTTATAATGAATATATGATAATGTAGAATTTACTTCTACTTTCAATCACTAAAGGCCATTTAGCTTGATCTAAAATTCTGTGGAAAGGTTTGTATTTCTTTAAGCTGTTCTTGTCTCATTTTGATCCCTCCTTAGGAAAGGGAATTAGGTTGTTTGTATCTTTGTAAAATTGTTGTTCATTTCTGTATTTTTCATTCAAAGCAACAGCAGTGACAGTTTATAGAATGCTTTCATGTACACATAATCCTGAGGATTATTGTTCTGATTTAATGACTTGATAAGAACATACATCTATCCAATAACAGAGCTGGAAACTCTGAGGAACTGCTTTGGGATTTAGGATACAAAGTGTGGATAATTTTATATTTTCATGGATAAAATAGTTAAGCTGTCACAAGTGTGATTATGTGCATATTGGAATATTTGTTATTTTACCAGGTCCCTATTGCTTCACTTCCTTTCCTACCCGGCTTCAACTTGTTCTTCAGTTCAACTTCAGTTCTTTTTTTTTTTTTTTTAACATCTTTTTTTTTTTTAATTTTTATTTATTTATTCATTTTCTTTTAGAGAGGGGAGGGAGAGAGAGAGAAGGGGGAAAGAGAGAGAGAGAGGAGAGACAGAGAGAGAGAAGGTAGGGAGGAGCTGGAAGCATCAACTCCCATATGTGCCTTGACCAGGCAAGCCCAGGGTTTCGAACCGGCAACCTCAGCATTTCCAGGTCAACGCTTTATCCACTGCGCCACCACAGGTCAACTTCAGTTCTTGTTAGAAGTATTGTTCAGTTTTTGATCCAAGTGTCCTTTCTTTGTGTTTACCTGGCAGAATCCCAATCATGCTTCAATCTAATGTCTATCTTATGTAAGCCTGTACTTAGGTTGCCCAAACTTTTGGTCACAGATAATAATATTTACCAATTTGTAATCTCTATCCTTACCAAGGGTGAAGAACTGTATCATGGAAATATTATGGATGACATCTCTCTCATTCTTAATTGTTCATATTCCCTCATAACTCCCTGTTTCTCAGCATTTGATATTAGCATGACATACACATAGGAATGTTTTATTTTAAATTTATGCTATATCTTTAACCTGATCTAGAGCTAATAATTTGAAAAGTATATACATTTAAAAAGAAGTACAAGATACAAATAAAACATTGTGTAAAGCTTCTAGCACCAAATAACATCAAACACAAGTCAACATAACATATCTCTAAATTGAAAAAATAAATAGTTCCATAGACTATGTCCCTGAACATTATTGCCTAGGGAAATATTCTAAAGTGCCAGATGTTTCATTACTTGAGCATATTTTCATGAAATGGAAATTCATTGATTGCCATCAGATGGAAATTAGAAAGAAAATCAAGTATTTAAAATCATCTCAATTAATTTTATCTGATATTTTAAGCATACATATATACTCACTAATTTAAATATAAATACATATGTATGTATGTATGATTTTGCTACTCATTATGCAATACATTTTACTAAAATTATTGTAATACTTTTGTAAATATGTTTCTAATTTTCTTGAAAAAGATATTCCATAAGAGTACATCCTAGGTGTTGTAAAAGTAGTATAATTATTTATAGAAAAAATGAAGAGAATATTTATCTGAATTAAGAAAAAATAGTGTAAATATCTTTATCTCAACAGTGAAGTATTATAGGTTAGGTGACCAAAACTCTTGTGTAGATTGAAAGGGTCACCTTTACTTCTGCCCTTTATATTTTCATATGGATTTGAGTTACTGTCTAGTGTCTTTAATTTCAGTGCAAAGAACTCTAGTATTTCTTGTAAGACAGATCTGCTAGTAGTGAACTTTTTCAGTTTTATTTATCAGGGAATATCATAAGGCATACCTTTCCACATCCAGCAGGCAGTTTATAACAGTGGTCCCCCCACCCCCGGGCCACAGACCGGTACCGGTCCATGGGCCATTTGGTACCAGTCCGCAGAGAAAGAATAAATAACTTACATGATTTCTGTTTTATTTATATTTAAGTCTGAACGATGTTTTGTTTTATTTATTTATTTATTTATTTAGTTATTTATTTTTTTGTATTTTTCTGAAGCTTGAAACGGGGAGGCAGTCAGACAGACTCCCACATGCGCCTGACCGGGATCCACCCGGCACGCCCACCAGGGGGCGATGCTCTGCCCATCCAGGGCATCGCTCTGTTGCGACCAGAGCCACTCCAGCGCCTGGGGCAGAGGCCAAGGAGCCATCCCCAGCGCCCGGGCCATCTTTTGCTCCAATGGAGCCTCGGCTGTGGGAGGGGAAGAGAGAGACAGGAGAGGGGGAGGGGTGGAGAAGCAGATGGGCGCCTCTCCTGTGTGCCCTGGCCGGGAATCGAACCCGGGACTTCCACACGCCAGGCCGACGCTCTACCACTGAGCCAACCGACCAGGGCTATGATGCTTTATTTTTAAAAAATGACCAGATTCCCTCTGTTACATCTGTCTAAGACTCACTCTTTACGCTTCTCTCGGTCACGTGATCCATTTATCCGTCCCACCCTAAAGGCTGGTGTGTGAAAATATTTTCTGACAGTAAACCGGTCCATGGCCCAAAAAAGGTTGGGGACCACTGTTTTATAATACTGTGTAGCCTTCACTGCTTGCTTGGGCAGAACCTTCAGGTTAGCCAGAAGTGAGTATACAGGGTGTTCTCAGGTCTTTTTGAGCATTTTTGGAGCCCTGGGCTTGTGCATAGATTTATGTATGTGTATGACATTCTAAATTTCCAGGAATATGTTAGAGTTGTTTAACCCCTTTTATGAATACCATTTCTTAGCTTTTCCTTTTAAACTTAATGATTAACCTATTGTTTGTCTGAATTGTTATCCATAGGCATCCATGATGTCAAACAATCACCTCTAACCTAAGGTGAGCAACAAAAATAAAAAATTAAAAAGAATGAGGAAGGGGCCCTGGCAGTTAGCTCAGCAGTAGAGCTTAGGCCTAGTGTGTGGAAGTCCTGGGTTCAATTCCCGGCCAGGACACACAGGACAAGCGCCTATCTGCTTCTCCATGCTTCCCCCTCTCCTCTCTGTCTCTCTCTTCCCCTCCCACAGCCAAGACTCCACTGGAGCAAAGCTGGCCCGGGTGCTGAGGATGGCTCTGTGGCCTCTGCCTCAGGTGCTAGAATGGCTCTGGTTGCAATGGAGCAATGCCCCAGATGGGCAGAGCATCGCCCCCTGGTGGGCATGTCAGATGGATCCTGGTCAGGGGCATGTGGGAGTCTGTCTCTCTGCCTCCCTGCTTCTCACTTCAGAAAAATACAAAAAAAAAAAAAAAAGATTGAGGAAGGTTTAAGGGACCTCTGAGACAAGCATAACAACATCTGCATCACAGAGGTACTACAAGGAGAAAATAGAGAGGAATGGATCAAGAACCTGCCTGAAGAAATAATGGCTGAAAAATCTCCTAACCTGGTGAAGGAAAAAGATATACAAGTCCGGGAAGCTCAAAGAGTCCCAAACAAGAGGAACCCAAAGAGAGCCACACCAAAACACATCATAATTAAAAAGGATAAGGTTTAAAGATAAAGAGAGAATTTTAAAAAGTGCAAGAGAAAACAGTTAGTTACCTACAAGGGAGCTCTATAAGGCTGTCAGCTGATTTCTCAACAGGAACTCTTCAGGCCAGAATGGACTGGTATGAAATATTCAAAGTGATGAAAAGCAAGAAACTACAACCAAGACTACTTTATCCACTAAGGATATAATTTAAAAATTGAAGTAAAGGCCTGACCTGTGATGGCATAGTGGATAAAGCATCAACCTAGATTGCTGAGGTTCCTGGTTCGAAACCCTGGGCTTACCTGGTCAAGGCACATATTGGAGTTGATGCTTCCTGCTCCTTCCCCTCTCTCTCTCTCTCTCTCTCTTTCTCTTTCTCTTCCTCTCTCTCCTCTCCTTTTCTCTCCTCTCTAAAATTAATAAATAAATTCTAAAAAATAAAAATTAAATAAATTGAAAGCAAAATAAAGAAAGCTAAAGGAGTTCATTATCCCCAAACCAGTAGTATTGAAATAAATGTTAAAGGGCCTTCCTTAATGAGAAGAAATAAAAATAATTAGAGAGAGGAACATATAGGTAGAAACATTTATAAAGAATAAAATGGCAATAAATAAGTGTCTATTGATAATAACTTAAAACATAAACAGATTAATTACTCCAATCAAAAGACATAGGGTAGCTGAATGGATAAGAAAACATGATCCAGCCTGACCAGGCAGTGGCGCAGTGGATAGTGCGTCAGACTGGGATGTGGAGGACCCAGGTTTGAGACCCCAAGGTCGCCAGCTTGAGTGTGGGCTCATCTGGTTTGAGCAAAGCTCACCAGCTTGGACCCAAGGTTGCTGGCTTGAGCAAGGGGTTACTCGGTCTGCTGTAGCCCCATGGTCAAGGCACATAAAAGAAAGCAATCAGTGAACAACTAAAGTGTCGCAAGGAAAAACTGATGATTGATGCTTCTCATCTCTCTCCGTTCCTGTCTGTCTCTCCCTATCTATCCATCTCTCTAACTCTCTCTCTGTCTCTGTAAAAAAAAAAAGAAAAAAGAAAACATGATCCATATATATGGGTCTACAAAATTCCCACCTCAGAATAGAAGTTACACATAGACTGGAAATGAAGGATGAAAAAAGGTATTCCATGCAAATAGAAGCAAAAATAAAGGTGGGGTAGATACTTATATCAGACAAAATGGATTTCAGAAACAAAGGTAATAACAAGAAACAAGGTCATTCTCTAATACTAAAGGGATTGATCCAAAAATAGGATATGACCCTTGTAAACATATATGCACCCAACTTAGGAGCATCTAAATATAAAGAAAACCTTGGTGTACATAAAGAGACAGATTGATAGTAATACAGTCATAGTAGGGGATTTTCAACACCTCATTGACATCAATGGATAAATCTTCCAGACAAAAGAACAAGGCAACAGTGACCTTAAATGACCCACTGAACAATATGTGTTTAATATTAACAGAACTCCAAAACAGCAGAATGTACATTCTTTTCAAGTGTACATGGAGCACTTTCTAGGATAGATTACATATAGGACACAAAACAAGTTTTAAGAAGATTGAAATCATATCAAGCGTCTTTTCTGACCATAAATGGTATGAAACTGGAAATCAATTCTAGTTAAAAACATGAAAAATACTCAAACACATGGAGGCTAAATAACACTTTACTAAACAATGAATGGGTTAACAATGAGGTCAAGGAAGAAATCTGAAGTTACCTTGAAACAAATGAAAACACAGAACAATGAAAACCTATGGGATACAGTGAAAGCAGTTCTAGGAGGGAAATTCATAGCATTACAGGCCTTCCTCAAGAATGAAGAAAAATCTCAAATAAATAATCTAATTTTACACCTAAAACAACTAGAAAAAGTACAACAAATAAAGCCCAGATTGTAGAAGAAAGGAAGTAATAAACATTAGAGGAGAAATAAATAACACAGGAGACTGAAAAAACAAAAAAAACACCCCCCCAAAACAAAAGAGAAACCATGAACTAGTTCTTTGAAAAGATATATAAGACTGACAAATCTTTAACCAGATTCATAAAAGAAAAAAAAAAAAAAGGAGAGAGGGAACCCAAATAAATAAAATCAGAAATGAGAGAGGAGAAGTAACAACTGACAACAAAGAAACACAAAGAATTGTAAGAAAATACTATGAACAACTATATGCCAACAAATTTGACAATTCTTAGAAATATACAATCTTACAAAACTGCATCAGGAAGAATCAGAAGATCTGAATATACCAATTACAACTAATGCAATCAAAGCAGCAATCAGAAAACTCCCAACACACAGAAGTCCTGGACTAAATGACTTTACAGGCAAATTTTACCAATATTCAAAGAACTGACATCTATCTTCAAACTAATCCAGAAATTTCAAGAGGAGGGAAGACTCTAAAACTCATTTTACAAGGCCAATGTTATTCTAATTCCAAAACCAGGTAAAGACACTAAAAAGAGAAAACTATAGGCCAATATCCCTGATAAGTTTAAATGCTGAAATCCTCAACAAAATATAAGCAAACTAGATTCATCAGTGCATTAAAAAGATCATACACCATGATCAAGTGGGATTTATTCTGGGGCTGCAAGATAGGTATAATATCCACCAATCAATAAATGTGATGATATACCACATAAACAAAATGGATAAAGATCACACAATCATATCACTAGATGCAGAAAGAGTATTTGATAAAATCTAGCACCCATTCATGATAACTCTCAGCAAAGTGGAATAGAGGGAACATACCTCAACATAACAAACTCCATATATGACAAAACCATAGCTAACATCATACTTAATGGGAAAAAATTAAATACATTTCCTTTGAGATTAAGAACAAAATGGGTATCTGTTTTCACCACTCTTAACATAGTACTGGAAGTCCTAGCCACAGCAATCAGACAAGAAGAAGAAATAAAAGGCTTCCAAATTGAAAAGGAAGAAGTAAAACTGTCATTATTTATAGGTGACATGATGCAGAAAACCCTAAGGACTCCACCAAAAAACTCCTAGAACTGATAAATGAATTCAGCAAAATAGCAGGATACAAAATTAATATTCAGAAATTGGTGACATTTTTATGCACTAACAATAAACTATCAGAAAACAAAGGGAACAGTTTTACTTACAATTGCAGCAACAACAACAAAATGTACCTAGGAATAAATTAAGCAAGGAAATAAAAGACTTGAAGTTGGAAAATTATAGGATATTGATAAAGGAAATTGAAGAAGATACAAGTAAGTGGAAGCATATACTGTGTTCATAGGAAGAATTAACATAATTAAAATGTCCATGCTACCCAAAGTGATCTATAGATTTAATGCAATTCTTATTAAAATACCATTGGCATATCTCATAATAAAACAAATATTTCAAAAATTTGTATAGAAACACAATAGGCCCCATATAGCCACAGCAATCTTGAGAAAGAAGAATTAAGGTGGAGGAATTATGCCAACTGATATCAAACAATACTACAAGGCAATAGTAATAAAAACAGCATGGTATTGTCATAAAAACAGTCATATAGATCAATGGAACAGAATAGAGGCCTAGAGATAAACCCACATCTTTATAGTCAATTAGTATTTGACAAAGGATGGAAGAACATATAATGGGTAAAGATAGTCTATTCGATAAATGTTGGGAAAGTTGGACAAATACAAGCAAAACACACACACACACAAAAAAAAAAACTAGACCATCTTTTCATACCAGACACAAGAATAAACTTTAAATGGATTAAATAGTTAAATGTAAGTTGCAAAACCATAAAATTCCTTGAGAGAAATAGGCAGTAAAATCTCAGACATATCTTGTAGTAGTATTTTCTATGCTATATCTCCTTGGGCAAGAGAAACAAACACAATGAATGAATGAGACTACGTCAAACTAAGAAGCTTTTGCACAGCAAAGGAAACCATCACCAAATGAAAAGACAGCTTACTGAATGGGAGAACATATTTGCCAATACTTCTGGTAAGGGATTAATTTCCAAAATTTATAAAGAGTTTATAAAACTTAACACTGAAAAAACAAACAATCCCATTAAAAAATGGGCAGTGAATAGACACTTTTCCAAAGAGGATATAGAAATGGCCAGTAGACATTTAAAAAGATGCTCATTGTCAATAATTATCAGAGAAATGCAAATTAAAACTACAATGAGATATCAACTCATGCTTCTCAGAATATCATCAATAAATCCACAAACAAGTGTTGGCAAGTATGTGGAGAAAAAGGAACCATAGTACACTGTTGGTAGAGATGCAGATTGGTGCAGCCACTGTGGAAAACAGTATGGAGTTTATTAAAAAAATTAAAAATGGAACTGCTTTATGATCCTAGATTCTTATGTTGAAACCTAATCCCCGATATAATGGTATTTGGAGGTGGAGCCTTTGAGAAGTGATTAGGGCATAGGGCAGAGACCTCGTGAATGGAATTAGTGCCCCTTTTAAAGAGTCTCTAAAGAGCTCCCTCCTTCCGCTGTGTGAAGACACAGCAAAAAGACTGTGGCCTGTGAACACAAGACACCATCATCAGACACCAGTTTTCTTGTGTCTTGATCTTAAACTTTCCAGCCTCCAGAACCTTGAGAAATAAATGTTTGTTGTTTAAGCCACCAAGTCTGTGGTATTTTTGTTATAGAGCCTCAACGGACCAAGACAGTCAGTTAAATAGGAACAGCTTGCAAGCAGAATCTTCCAGGAAACTATCAGACTGGTTAAATAGTGAAAGTTGTCTCGAATCGGGCTTTGAAGGACCTCCAGTCCTGTTTTCCTTTCTCCAGTGTCTGCCAAGCTGTTGATTTTCACATGATTGTGAAGCTGTTGTTTTGAAGGCTATCATTAAGCTGGCACAGAGGGGATTAGAATAGAGCAAGTGAAAAATGCCACAAAACTCGTTGTTCTTCCAGAGATTTAGCAATTTTTCTTTAATAAACACTCTGCAGATTACTGCAAGCCATTGATTTGTTCCAGAGTTCTGAAATCTTGATTCTAACCATTATTTTTGAAAAACAGAAACAAAAACATTTTCTCATGTCTTTTATGGAGGGGAGAAATTTTGGATGTTTTACTATTGTCATTTTCACTGATGTCACCTATTCAGTCTCTCTTTGATTTTTATTTTGATCAAAGTGAGATAGATATATTAACAATATAAAAATGTATTAGAGGCTGGAAAAAGGGATTTTCCCCATATTTTATTAACTAATATGTGCACAGTCCACACTTCTGCACTAGGACATGCCCAAGATAGCTTTGAACCATAGTAATGGTGGTTATTGGTATTAAAAATCAAATAAGAAAAATCCTTTACCTTCTCAGAACAAATTAGCAACAAACAAACAATAACAACAACCACCAAAAACAGGGAAGGTTACATTCAAGTGTGGATAATCTGTTGACCTTTTAAAATAGGATTACATGTTTGGTGCCATAGTTATAAAGCACTGGTGTCAATATCATGCTCCCCTGAGCGGCAATCCAGGTCTGCAGATGCTTCATCTGCCTGATTCTGTGTTTTCTACTCTGTAAAATGATACCACAGACCTCCCAGGATTGCTCTGAGTATTAGCTGCTCATAAATCTGTGTGTGTAACGTGACAGCAGTTCAATCCAAAGCAGCTATCATCAATAGAAAGGATATTAATTAATAACACTGGGGAACAAAATTTTTGTTGCATCCACGAAAACACTTGTACTTACCTAATTCGAGTGTGCTGATCTCAAGTCTGACATTAGTTTTTCTCTGTAAGCTACAGGGTTTTTTTGCAATACAAGATTTTAGGTTTTCATCTTATTGTAAAATTTTCAACATTTAGTTTAACATAATGAAGTAGAATGTCTTCTTGGGCATCATCTTTGTGAAAATATAATAATTTATATAATGCAGTAAATATACTAATACCCTAAAAGATATGATTGCATCAGAATTTGTCTGCAATTGCAAAATAGAACATATTAAGACACTTTTTAATTATAAAATTTGCGTAAAACTTATTTAAATTCTATTCAGGCAAAAATGTGCATTTGTAGCTCTTGCATTTGTGTATTTGTTGAGGACAATCTCGTTTGATGCTCCAGTAGTAGTCTGCTCATCACTAACAGCTCCATGATTTTCGGGAAACTTTTCAAGGTGACTGACTGTTCAGGAAGTGAATCTTAACGCTTATGTTACATCCAATGTCACAGAAAGCCAATAGCATCCTTTGAACCAGAAGTTCATAGTTTTTTGCTTTTTTGTTGCCAAGGAAGTTCTTTATAACTGCCACAAAAGACTGCCATGCTGCTTTCTCCTCCTTATTCATTTTCCTGGCAAATTCTTCGTCACGTATGAGGGTTCAAATTTGAGGTCCATTGAGTACACCTGCTTTTATCTTCTCGAAAGAGAAGGCAGGAAAAGCAGAAATAATATGTTGAAAGCATTCACTTTCTTTATTCAAAGACTGAACAAACTGCTTCATTAAGACAAGTTTGATGTGAAATGGGGGAAAATGATCCTGTCTCGATTAACTACAGGTTCATTCACAATATTTTGCATCCCTACTTCCAGAGCTTCATGTTTTGGTCACTCCTGTATCCAGTGTTTCTCCCGAGCTCGGCTGTCCCACAAATACAGGAAGCAAGGATACTTCGTGAAACCTCTCTGTTGTCCTAGCAGGATATTTACCATTTTAAGATCCACACAAATGATCCAGTTATGCTCCTCATACTTCAGAAAGTCGAGGACAATTTTTATGGGATTATACTATTCTCGCAGATAAGTTGAATAACCAATTGGAACCACTGCATAAACATTACCATTGTGTAGGAGAACACATTTCAGACTCTGTTTAGAGCTGTCAAGAAATAGCCGCCATTCGGTTGGACTGTAAAATGGTAACACTTAGCTGGCTGAGAAGACTACTGATATCAAGACAGTAAACAAAGTGTTTGTCTTCGGAAAAAAAGTCCACAAAAATTTGTTCACGCTTCCTGAAATGGGATACTTTAGCTGACCGGTGAAGTACATTCTTTTCTTGAAGGCTGGAGGCTAATAACTCAGCTGCTTTCTTTGATAGGCCCAAATCTCTTACTAAGTCACTCAATTTGGGGTGGCTAACCAGCTGAGGGGTTAATGACTGCTTGGCATCAGAAGAAGACCCTACAGATTCTACAACCATTTCCTTATACATCTTATCAAAATACACTTGATCACCATGTTCACTTTCTTCATCCTTAGAAGAGATAAAACCATTGAAAACTCAAACAGGGAGTGTCTCAGAGTGTGGGATAGGTCATATTGCTGAAGGAATATTAGGGTATGCGATCATATGCCGTTTTTTCTTGCTGATGCCCTTTGTATGGATCAGACAGAAATAACAGTCACTGCTGTGGTCCTTAGGTTCACGCCAAACCATGGGAATTCCAAAAGGCATTCCTTTGCATTTCCTTTTGTCTAGTCATGAAGTATTTCCTCACAATTATGACACACAGTATGAGGAGCCCAATTCTTGTCTTGATCGCCAAGGGGAACTTGAAAATAGACAATATATGCACGTGTCACAAATGATGAAATATTGTGCCTTTGACGTTGAAGTGTGTAACAGCCACATATATAACAGAAGGTGTCAGGACTATTCTAACATTTATGCCTACTCGAAGAAGCCATGATTCAATCTTAAAACAAAATAAGAAGGTGTTTTTTTAAATCAGATAATAGTTTTTTACATTTAAAAACAATTACAAGTATGTAAAAGTAAAGTTTATAAAACATTAATTGCCTTGTGGTTATGTTCAATCCAAGAATTGTTGCCCTTTTACTCCAATTTAAAAACCAATGCATGACATTAACTGTAACAAAAAGAAATTAAAATTGCATAAAAACTAGAGCATGTACAAAAAAACAGATTTCAGATTTGGAATCAGCGATGCAGAAATATATAGAAACAGTTCCAAAATCTCACGCAATAGAAAATGAAAAAAGAATTTGTTCCCCAGTGTAATTCTTGTTGTTGTTTTTTTTTCTTTTCCACTGTGCAGCCTGCTTCAGTACCAGCAGCCTATGGGCAGAGGCCGGGCAATGGTTCAGGGCCATGGTTTGCTCTGGCATGGGGCACTATGAATAATTCTTGTTTTTATGTCATTTACATGTCATGTCTTATAGGGACATACCCAGCATACTTTTCCAAACTAAGTTTAAAAACTTGAAGATTGTTGCTTATATGTTTTGTCCTTCAACATGTATGTAGATTGTGTAGATATCTGGGAGTTCATAATGGGGGGTGGTAATTAAATGTAAAACAACTATTTCATAATTGTACTATTCTTTAAACATGTGAGTGTAAGGTGGTTAAGGAGGGTGGGGGTGACTTGTGAGTGATATTGTAACAGGTCCCATACATCACAACATACAGGAGGTGGATGGTGGAGCCCAGGGTTAAGTTGGTTAAGCTAAGTCATAAGGGAAAAAGGTAGATACAGGACAGGTGAATTGAGGACTAGTAAGAGAGAGCAATAAGCATGAGAGAAGAGAGCTGATATGTGTTGGAAGACAGAGGGAAGAGTGGATAAACTATAGCAGTAAAGAGAGTTTGGTGGCTCATTAAGAAAATAAGAAAGGAAGTAAGGAGACTTCAAGATTCCTAGTGGAAGGGAGAATGTAGAATTGCTTGTATCTCTGACTTCAGTGTTGAATATACTCTTATTTCTCCTTCCAATTTAAAGTGAACTTTTCCTGTCCCTTTAGAGATGGCTAGTAACCATAGCAAAATGATTGTAAACATATGGTGTGTGTTAATGTGATCGTTCGCCTCCTCATTATGGATTTAGTATGAACATTTAACATCTAACTGCCTAATTTCCCAATAACCATTGAAAAATTAGAGCTGCATCATTGCCACCTTACTACTCACCATAATAATTTTGTAATTTCTAAAAGCATTTAATCTTTGCAGAGTGATGCAAATCATTTGCTTTTTGAATTATTTTTTACTTTTGGCCTATATTGATTTGATTTATTTGTGAATTATGTATCTGTATAAAGTAAAAATCAAAGAGTTAACAGTATTTTACATAAAAACAAATTACAGTTATCTATTTTTTCCTTTATGAGAATAATGTTTATTTGTTCTTTGTGTATCTAGGTCCTTATCAAAGCTGTTAAAAATTGTCATCTACATGTACATGGTAAAATACCCAAATCTTTCCATGCTTTGTTTAAATTGCTTCCATAAATCACCAAGAATGAATTTTTACTGTGTGCACAAGCATAATTCATTATTCAGTGGGAAAAAATTTCTACAGAGCTGAAGACTTATGTGTGCTTCTGGTTATAGAAATATATGTGACCTTTGAGTGATTTGCACATTGTATGAAAACACATTAAGAATTGCACATATGCACACACATTCACATGTCTACATACAAGATCATATGTTTATTCTCTCTCACTCTCTCTCTCATATACACACATACACATACAATCATCAGCTCACAAACACACATTCAACTGTACACATTGATACACAATGTTCATGTACTCTTATATGCTGTGCAGACATAGATAGTTATTTAAGATGCATTTTTAATTTTTCCTATTTGATTTGAAACATGGAGAGCTCTTTTTTTTTAAACATTGTATTATTTTCAGTAATAATGAGGTATAAACCTGCTGAGATTTAGCTGACTTTCTATTTGGATATAAATAAACAGAACGATTTATACATTTAATTTTGAAATATGCTAAATGCTTCTATTATTATATACTAACCTTTAATTTTCTCCTTAGGTATTTGATTAATTTTAAAAGCATTTGGGGCAGAAATGCACAAAGTTAAAACTTTAATTTTTCTCTTAAAAACATGGTCATTTATAAATTTCCAAAAAGAAAGTGAATAGTCATCAGTTAACTATAGCTTCTATTAGGATTATAGCTAAATGCACACTGATTCTACCTGATGCCTTTCTTTTTTTTTTTTTTAAATCATTTTTATTTTTAAATTACAGTTTACATGCAATATATTAGTCAGATGTACAAACCAGGGATTAGACATTATATAATTTAGGAAGTGATCATTCTGATTATCTTGTACCCATCTGATACCATCATAGCTATCTCCCTTTTGAGCTGCTGCCCTAGTGCTGAAGCTCAGAAAGAATGAGTCTGAGTAAGTTCGTGTGCAGGCCCTTTAAGAGGAACTGCATGGGATGCCAACAGCCATCAGTCGCATTTAGCCACAATCACCACAGTTTTTTTTTATTTTTTTTTATTCAGTGAGAGCAGGGGAGGCAGAGCCAGACTCCTGCATGCACCCCAACCGGGATCCACCTGACAAGCCCATTGGGGGCAATGTTCTGCCCATATGGGGCCCTTGTTTCATTGCTCCATTGCAACTGGAACCATGTTTTTTTAGTGCCTGAGGTGGAGGGCATGGAGGCATCCTCAATGCTTGGCGCCAGCTCAGTCCAATCAAGTCATGGCTGCAAGAGGGGGAGAGAGAAAGTGAGAGAGAGAGAGAGAGAGAGAGAGAGAGAGAGAGAGAGAAGAAGGGGGAGGGGTGGAGAAGCAGATGGTCATTTCTCCCATGTGCGCTAAATGGGAATTGAACCAGGGACTTCCACATGCCAGGCTGATGCTCTATCCACTGAGGCAACTGGCCAGTCCCCCCACTGGTTTTTACATCTAGAAGTTATGGGGACTTTTCTTCCTGGCACTGGAACCCTGGACTGGGAGCCCTGCTACTCAGGGGGTCCTCAATAGTTGAAATATCCCTACCAATTCTTTTCCACCACACGTGGGTGTGGGACCAGCTCATTCGCATCTCTGCCCCTCCTTCCAGTCTTGATGTGGCTTCTTATTCATATCCTTAGCTGTAGGACTTTTGTTCAGTGAGATTTCAGGCAGTTCTGAATGTTGATTGTTCTGTAGTTTGGTTGTAATTTTGATGTGGTTGTGGGAGGATGCAAATACCGTGTTTACCTACACCAGCATCTTGACTGGAACTCTACCTGATGCTTTTCTTTTTTATGGTGTTCTTTATGTATTAGATCTTAATTTCATGAATATTCACCCCTCATCCAGTCAAGTATATTGCATGATCCAATTATATGCAACCCAGTACAATTGAACTAGTTGTGCAGGTCATCAACTGGACAACTGTATGTGGTGGTTATGCCCAGTGGTGGGATTTAGCCAGTTCGCACTGGTTCGACAGAACTGATACCTAATTTTTTGTTGAGTTCAGTGAACTGGTTGTTAAAATGGCACTTGTAATCAGGGATCTAAGATGGGCTCCTGGGTAGTTGCCCAATGTGGAAATCACAAATTTATATTCCTTACTCCTTTTTAATGTTCATCTGTGCAACAGCATATTTTTTTTATTATAAAATGACCTTTATTTTTTTTTTTTTAATGGGGTGACATTGATCAATCAGGGTACATAAGTTCAGAGAAAACATCTCCGGTTATTTTGACATTTTGATTAATTTGCCTACCCATCACCCAAAGTTAAATTGTCTTCTGTCACCTTCTATCTGGTTTTCTTTGTGCCCCTCCCCTCCCCCACCCCCTCCCCCACCCCCTCCCCCACCCCCCACCTCCCATAGCCACCATACTCTTGTCCATGTCCCTGAGTCTCATTTTTATGTCCCACCTATGTATGGAATCATATAGTTCTTAGTTTTTTTCTGACTTACTTACAGTGTGTCCGTAAAGTCATGGTGCACTTTTGACGGGTCACAGGAAAACAACAAAAGATGATAGAAATGTGAAATCTGCACCAAATAAAAGGAAAACTCTCCCAGTTTCATACTTATTCAGTGCAGTCCGATGTGGGCTCACGCACAGATTTTTTTGGGCTCCTTAGGTAGCTATCTCCTATAGTGTCTACACACTCGTCACTGACTGATGGCCTACCAGAATGGGGTTTCTCCACTAAACCGCCGGTTTCCTTCAACTGCTTATCCCACCGAGGAATGTTATTCCTATGTGGTGGCGCTTCGTTATAAATGCGCCAATATTCACGTTGCACTTTGGTCATGGATTCAAATTTAGTGAGCCACAGAACACACTGAACTTTCCTCTGTACTGTCCACATCTCGACTGGCATGGCTGTGGGCTGCTCTGCTGTACACACGATGTTACGTCATCATCTGTGCATGTGCACATGCTGCCACATCATCCTACAGAAACTGGGAGGGTTTTCCTTTTATTTGGTGCAGATTTCACATTTCTATCGTCTTTTGTTGCTTTTCATGTGACCAGTCAAAAGTGCACCATGACTTTATGGACACACTGTATTTCACTCAGTGTAATGTTACCAAGGTCCATCCATGTTGTTGTAAATGATCTGATGCCATCATTTCTTATGGCCGAGTAGTATTCCATAGTGTATATGTACCATATCTTCTTTATCCAATCATCTATTGAAAGTCTTTTTGGTTGTTTCCATGTCTTGGCCACTGTGAACAGTGCTGCAATGAACATGGGGCTGCACGTGTCTTTACGTACCAGTGTTTTTGAGTTTTGGGGGTATATACCCAGTAGAGGGATGGCTGGGTCATATGGTAGTTCTATTTTTAACTTTTTGAAGAACCACTATACTTTCTTCCATAATGGTTGTACTACTTTACATTCCCACCAACAGTGGATGAGGGTTCCTTTTTCTCCACAGCCTCTCCAACATTTGCTATTACCTGTCTTGTTGATAATAGCCAATCTAACAGTTGTGAGGTGGTATCTCATTGTAGTTTTGATTTGCATTTCTCTAATAACTAATGAAGATGAGCATCTTTTCATATATCTGTTGGCCATTTGTTTTTCTTCCTGGGAGAAGTGTCTGTTCATGTCCTCTTCCCATTTTTTTATTGGATTGTTTGCTTGTTTGTTGTTGAGTTTTATGAGTTCTTTGTATATTTTGGATATTAGGCCCTTATCTGTGCTGTTGTTTGAAAATATCATCTCCCATTTAGTTGGCTGTTTGTTTTGTTGTCAGTTTCTTTTGCTGAGCAAAAGCTTCTTAGTCTGATGTGGTCCCATTCATTTATCTTTGCCTTCACCTCCCTTGCCTTTGGAGTCAAATTTATAAAGTGCTCTTTATGACCAAGGTCCATGAGTTTAGTACCTATGTTTTCTTCTATGTACTTTATTGTTTCAAGTCTTATATTTAGGTCTTTGATCCATTTTGAATTAATTTTAGTACAAGGGGACAAACTGTAGTTGAGTTTCATTCTTTTGCATGTGGCTTTCCAGTTTTCCCAGCACCATTTGTTGAAGAGGCTTTCTTTTCTCTATTGTGTGCTGTTGGCCCCTTTATCAAAAATTATTTTACCATATACATATGGTTTTATTTCTGGGCTTTCTATTCTGTTCCATTGGTCTGAGTGTCTATTTTTCTGCCAATACCATGCTGTTTTGATTATCGTGGCTCTATAATGTAATTTGAAGTCAGGTATTGTAATGCCCCTAGCTTCATTCTTTTTCTTTAGGATTGCTTTGGCTGTTCGGGGTTTTTTATAGTTCCATATAAACCTGATGATTTTTGTTCCATTTCTTTAAAAAATGACATTGGAATTTTGATGGGAATTGCATTAAATTTGTGTATCACTTTGGGTAATACAGTCATTTTAACTATATTTATTCTTTCTATCAAAGAACAAGGAATATTTTTCCATTTCATTATATCTTTTTTGATTTCCCTTAACAATGCTTTGTAGTTTTCATTATATAGGTCCTTTATATCCTTTGTTATGTTTATTCCTAAGTGTTTTATTATTTTTTTGTTGCAACCATGAAGCATGTTTTTTTTTTTAGCTCATTTTCTGATATTTCATTGTTGGCATACAGGAAGGCAATGGACTTTTGTATATTAACTTTGTATCCTGTGACCTTACTGTATTTGTTTATTGTTTCTAGTATTCTTTTTGTGGAGTCTTTGGGGTTTTTGATGTATAGGATCATATCATCTGCAAAAAGTGAAACCTTTACTTCTTCTTTCCCAATATGAACACCTTTTATTTCTTTCTCTTGTCTGATTGCTCTGGCTAGAACTTTCAGCACTACGTTGAATAGGAGTGGAGAGAGTGGACAATCTTGTCTTGTTCCTGATTTTAGGGGAAAAGTCCTCAGTTTTATGCCATTTAATATGATGTTTAATGGCATAAAATGGTTTATCATAAATGGCCTTTATTATGTTGAGATATTTTTCTTCTATACCTAATTTTTTTAAGCGTTTTAAACATAAAATGCTGTTGTATTTTATCGAATGCCTTTTCTGCATCTATTGATAAGATCATATGGTTTTATTCTTTGTTTTGTTGATATGGTGTATTACGTTAACCGTTTTACGTATGTTGAACCATCCTTGTGATTCTGGGATGAATCCCACTTGATCATGATGAATTATTTTTTTAATGTGTTATTGTATTTGATTTGCTAGTATTTTGTTTAGTATTTTAGCATCTTTATTCATTAGAGATATTGGTCTGTAGTTTTTTTTTGTGTTGTCCTTGCCAGGTTTCGGTATGAGGGTTATGTTGGCCTCATAAAATATGTTTGAAAGTTTTGCTTCTTCTTCAGTTTTTTGGAAGACTCTGAGTAGAGTAGGAACCAAGTCTTCTTTGAATGTTTGAAAGAATTCACTAGTATAGCCATCTGTCCCTGGACTTTTATTTTTTGGGGAGGTTTTTAATAGTTGTTTCTATTTCCTCCCCGCTTATTGGTCTGTTGAGGCTTTCTGCTTCTTCATGACTCAGTCTAGGAAGATTGTATTGTTCTAGGAATTTATCTATTTCTTCTAGCAATGTTAAATTTGGTGGCATATAGTTTTTCATAGTATTCTATAATAATTCTTTGTATATATATCTATGACATCTGTGGTGATTTCTCCTGTTTCATTTTGGATTTTGTTTATATGAGTCCTTTCTATTTTTTCCTTGGTGAGTCTTGCCAAAGGTTTGTTGATTTTGTTGAGCTTTTCAAAGAACCAGCTTCTTGTTTTATTAATTTTTTCTATAGTTTTCCTGTTCTCTATTTTGTTTACTTCTGCTGTGATTTTTATTATTTCCTTTCTTCTGCTGGTTTTGGGATGTCTTTGTTATTCTTTTTCTAGTTCCTTAAGATGTGAAGTTAAGTGGTTTACTTGGGCTTTCTTTTGTTTGTTCATATAGGCCTGAAGTGATATGAACTTCCCTCTTATTACTGCTTTTGCTGTATCCCAGAGATTCTGATATGTCGTATTATTTTCATTTGTCTGTAAGTATCTTTTGACTTCTGCTTTTATTTTTTTCTTTGATCTACTTATTTTTTAAAAGTGTGTTGTTTAGTTTCCACATTTTTGTGGGTTTGTTTACCTCTTTTTTGCAGTTGATTTCTAGTTTCAAGGCTTTATGATCAGAAAATATGCTTGATATAATTTCAATCTTTCTGAATTTGTTGATGTTATTTTTGTGGCCCAACATATGGTCAATTCTTGAGAATGTTCTATGTACACTAGAGAAAAATGTATACTCTGTCACTTTGGGATAAAATGTCCTGTAGATGTCTATCATATCCAATTATTCTAGTGTTTCATTTAAGGCCAATATTGCTTTATTGAGTTTCTGTTTGGATGAACGATCTAGAGCTGTCAGCAGAGTATTGAGGTCTCCAAGTGTGATTGTATTTTTGTCGATTTTTGTTTTTAGGTCAGTCAGTAGCTGTCTTATATATTTTGGTGCTCCTTGGTTTGGTGCATATATATTAAGAAGTGTTATGTCTTCTTGATTCAATGTCCCCTTTATCATTATGAAATGACCGTTTTTGTCTCTGATTACCTTTGCTGTCTTGTAGTCAGCATTGTTAGATATGAGTATTGCTACACCTGCTTTTCTTTGGATGTTATTTGCTAGGAGTATTGTTTTCCAACCTTTCACTTTGAATTTGTTTTTATCCTTATAGCTTATCCTTGTGTTTCTTGTAGGCAGCATACAGTTGGATTTTCTTTTTTAATCCATTTTGATGCTCTGTGTCTTTTTATTGGTGAGTTCAATCCATTTACGTTTAGTGTAATTATTGACACTTGAGGGTTTCCTATTGCCATTTTATATATTGCTTTCTGATAGTTTTGCATCTTGTTTGGTTCTTTTCTTTTGCTTTTCTGTCATTTTTTTTTTTGTTTGGTTGTAATCCATACTTCTTTCCTCTGTTACTTCTTTTTTCAAGGCTATGTGCTTCTGTGGTGGTTTTTTCTGGGGTGGTTACCATTAAGTAATGGAAAGGATGCATATTATGTTCATTGTAGCACATTATCTCTTGAGTGCTTCTGCACTCCATCGTCCTTTGCTACTGTTAATCTTTTTTCTCTCCCCTTTTTTGTTTTTTGTTGTCACAGATTAATTTTGGTTTTGTTGCGATATTGATGGAGCTTTTACTTGTAGTTTTGTTTTGTTTTGTTTTGTTCTTTGTATCTGTTCAGGAAACCCCCTTTAGTATTTCCTGAAGTGCGGGTTTTCTGGTGATAAATTTTCTCATCTTTTCTGTATCTGTGAATTTTTTTATTTCTCCTTCGTCTTTGAAGGATAGCTTTGATGGGTATAGTATTCTTGGCTGGAAGTTCCTCTCTTTCAGTCTCTGTCTTATTTCCTTCAGAGTGGCTTATATATTCAGCCACCTTTTCACCCAGTCATAACTTTGTTTGATATATTTATATTTCAGATGCTCCTGGGATTGATTTTCTGTCTCTAGTTGTTGAATTTGTTGAAATTTAAGTGGGAGGTATTGGGAGCACCCCTCACAGTGCCATTTCTCGGACATCACTTGCAACAGCATAGTCTAAACACCCGCAGTAATGTTCTATCCATAGGTGGAAAAAATTGCAAGTGAGGATGCCAATCAAGAAGCAATATGGAAATATCTTAAATAAGTTTTGTTGTTTTTTGTCAGGTTTTATTTACTATTCATTAATATTTTAAAACTTTTTCTTATAACAATTTAGTTTTGTGTACCTCTTTTATTGTTTGTATATAAGTATTAAATGTGTGAAATAATAAACTACCTTTTGGTTATGGTTATATATATATATATATATATATATATATATATATATATATATACACACACACACACACTTTTTTACGTAAAACGGTCATTAGGGCAGCGAACTGGTTGTTAAATTATATGAATACTACCACTATATTACCTTGTATACTTTCTTCATCTTAATTTTGAGTGAATCAGTTCAAAAATGTGCACAAACATGTAGAAATAATACATCCCACCCTGACCTCTGTGTTATGAAGGAGGGGTTTGAATAAGGGCTGGCAAACTGTAATGAGAAATGGTACCATGGTGTCCCTTTACATTTTGCACCCAGGTCACTGAAACTTTGGCTGAAAGGAAGAGCTTATGAAAACAACCGATTTTGCATATGTGTCATTTGGGAATTTTAGAACTTTAACTTCAAGGGACTCTGAACTGAATTCATCCATCTTCCTTTCCCCAAATGTCCCTTTAGAGATGAGAAACTAGAAACCCAAAGAAGTGAAACAGTCTGCCTAAGATCACAAAAATAGTTTGTATTAAAGCCAAGACTGTAATAATAATAATCTTTTAGTTCCTAATCCAAAGTGTCTTCTATTACCCTATCATAAGGATTATTGATCACCCATGACTTGGGTGATTCCCCTTCTATTGCTTCTTTTCCATTGTGTGTAAATTATGAATGCTTGAATAGGGTGAATTCCATCATGTACATTTTGTAGAACCTGTAATTTCCTTTCCTCTAAACTCTCGTCTCATGATTATAAGTTTTTACTGGAATGTGAGTGGTTTGTCAATACCCAGGCCTGAAGAATTGTATATCAGATTCCTATTTTTTAAAAATTGAATTAATTGGGGTGATACTGGTTAACATAATTATAAAGGTTTCTGGCACCCAGTTCTACCGCACATTAGTGATACACCTTCATTAGAAGTAGGCTTTGAAATTGTGTCCAGAAGCTTTTCTGTTATTCTGTTTTAAACTGTGAAAAGTAGACATCATGAGAAGGGCTTTTCCTGTTTCAGAAGTGTGCAGATGATAATATTGACCCAAAATAAATGTGAATTAAGAACTTTACCTAGTATATTTAATTTACTTCAGAATTTTTAGAAGGGACTATATGCTATTTTAATAATAAATGTGAGCTTTATAAATTTTTGTATTATATAGGTTTGAGACTTTCAAGCAGAAAGATTATTAGAGCTGGTGGTAACCTCCACGGGTAGGATGTTGTCAACCTGTAGCTGACTGAAGGTCAAGCAGGTTAGTGGTGTGGCGGTTAAGGAGCCTTGATGTTGTCTGTTGTTCTTGCAGACTCTTTGTAGGTATGGAGGATGTCTGCTAGTTTAGAAGATTTTTATAAAGATATGTATAATATTATGTAGACAAATTAATACTTATTATTCATAGTAAGAGTTTGTTTTTAATTTAATCCTACAGATAGCTGATTTGCACCTGTTAGATTTTTCCTTCTATTTTTGATTGGTAGGTTGTAGGATGCAGCAGGGAGCTGGAAAAATTCCTGAGATCAAACACAATTTCAAGGTATTTGCTTCCTTTCCTGTGAATTTACTGTTAATCCTTTTAGTCAATAATCTCTTCAGTTGAATATACAGCACAGTTCTCCTAGTTGAGAATGCCAAATATCATTTCAAAGTGATTGAAAACCAGGTGATAAAAAATTTTTCCAATAATGTTTTCATTTTATGATTATTTCCTTGGATGATTTCCTAAAGATGAAGAAGCAATAATAATGTGTCCGCATTTAATATTAACTATTTAGAGACTTTAATAACTTGAGATTAATATTTATAAACTTTTATGGGTAGCATAGCTAACATTTAATGAAAATATCTCATTACATTAGTATTATTAGATTGACTGATATAATAGTAAAATATAAATTATGCATTTTCTCATTGATCCTTGACAGGTTTTTATATGGAAACATGACTGATACTTGTAGGCTCTGGAATTGTTCCAATATGAGTTTTAATAAAATCTTTGGTTCTTACCAGCAGTGAGATTTTCAGGAAGCTAGTTGTACTCTGAGACTCTTTCCTCACCTAGTAAATGACAATGGTAATGCCTGTCTTGCCTTAGTTTTGAGAGAAGTAATGATCTATTGTATAAGTGCCCAGCATAATGGTTTGAGTCTAGTGAGGATTAATAGTGAATAATAATAGTAACAAGACACTGACTGTAAAAAATGATCTAAATACCACATAAAACAACTAATGTGACCTTATAACAATATATATTCTAGTTTCAAAATATGGAAGATTTTATTTGCCATCTCTCAGTAAAAAACAAGGTGTTCAAGGGAGAGTTTCTTTATATTTTAGGAAATAAGATGAGGCAGGAGATGAAATTCAATTCAAACAAAAGGCATAATGAACGTTTCTCAAAACCTTTGTAAAAATCGCACAGTTAATAAGGTGGCTTAATTTCATTGCTGGAGGCAGTGATGCATATTTCATTCATCTTAAGCCTTTCCTTTTTCAGAGCCAGAATGAAAATACAATAATTGCATAGTCCATGATTATCCAGCTGCTTAGCAATTCTGTCTTATAAAATATTTTCTGTATATGTTTTTGCTAGCAATGGATAGGAAGAAGTCAGTATGAGTTGCAGATGGACAATATATTCTTCTTTTGATGTATTTGCTGCCCCTTTAATGGGGTAGTAGGACTACTGGCAGTGCTCCCTACCTGTGTATTGACAAAAACTGATGACAGAAGAGTTTCATTCATGTTACACAGAGCTTATCCTTTTTATGAAGATGTAGCCGGTTTCAGAAATAGATTTTGTAGTCGTTTTGCTCTTGCTTTAAGCCTGAAACTTTTGTTTAAGTAGGACCAGTGGGGGTTCATCAGAAGTCTCTCTCTCTCTGCCCATTTCCTCATCCTCACAGCAAAAGCCTGTAAATAAGAGTGTCAGTCATAGGGCCTCACACCTACATTTTCCCTACCCAGCCCCTAACAGAACAACAGCAACTATCAGGCAGAGGAATATTCCAGAAAGAGATTAAATCTATATTTAACAGTAGAGCCCAGAACAGATAGTCATCACAGATTCCTGAAAGGAAACATCTCAGGCATCCGGGGTGCATAGTCACTCCTTCTCATGACCACCTGGCGAGAAAGTTGCCCTGGACATCATGCCTGTCACTGAGAGCAAGGTGGACTTTTTCTTTCTTTCAAGTTTTTAAATTAATTTTAATGGGGTGACATTGAAAAATCAGGGTACATATGTTCAGCGAAAACATCTCTAGGTTATTTTGACATTTGATTATGCTGCATTCCCATCACCCAAAATCCAATTGTCTTCCGTCACCTTCTAACTGGTTTCCTTTGTGCCCCTCCCCTCCCCAACCCCCTCCTTTTCCTCCCCTCTCACAACCTTCTCCCTCTCCTCCCTTCCCCAACCCCCTCCCTTTCCTCCTCTCCACCCCGTAACCCCCACACTCTTGTCCATGTCTCTGAGTCTCATTTTTATGTCCCACCTATGTATGGAATCATATAGATCTTAGTTTTTTTCTGATTTACTTATTTCGCTCAGTATAATGTTATCAAGGTCCATCCATGTTGTTGTAAATGATGCAATGTCATCATTTCTTATGGCTGAGTAGTATTCCATAGTATATATGTACCAAAGCTTTTTAATCCACTCGTCCACTGACGGACACTTGGGCTGTTTTCAGATCTTCGTGATTGTGAACAATGCTGCCATAAACATAGGGGTGCATTTCTTCTTTTCAAACAGTGCTATGGTGTTCTTGGGGTATATTCCTAAAAGTGGTATAGCTGGGTCAAAAGGCAGTTTGATTTTTAATTTTTTGAGGAATCTCCATACTGTTTTCCACAGTGGTTGCACCAGTCTGCATTCCCACCAGGAGTGCAGTTCCCTTTTCTCTACATCCTCGCCAGCACTTATTCTGTGTTGTTTTGTTGATGAGTGCCATTCTGACAGGTGTGAGATGATATCTCATTGTGGTTTTAATTTGAATTTCTCTAATAATTAGTGATGTAGAGCATTTTTTCATATGCCTATTGGCCATCTGTATGTCCTCTTTGGAGAAGTGTCTATTCATTTCTTTTGCCCATTTTTGGATTGGGTTGTTTGTCTTCCTGGTGTTGAGTTTTACAAGTTCTTTATAAATTTTGGTTATTAACCCCTTATCAGACGTATTGTCAAATATATTCTCCCATTGTGCAGTTTGTCTTTTTATTCTGTTCTTATTGTCCTTAGCTGTGCAAAAGCTTTTTAGTTTGATACAGTCCCATTTGTTTATCCTTTTATTTTACTTGTCCATGGAGATAAATCAGCAAATATATTGCTGTGAGAGATGTCAGAGAGTTACTGCCTATGTTTTCTTCTACGATGCTTATGGTTTTATGGCTTACATTTAAGTCTTTTATTCATTTTGAGTTTATTTTTGTGAATGGTGTAAGTTGGTGGTCTAGTTTCATTTTTTTTTGCAGGTAGCTGTCCAATTTTTCCAACATCATTTGTTGAAGAGGCTGTCTTTACTCCAATGTATGCTCTTACCTCCTTTGTCAAATATCAGTTGTCCATAAAAGTGTGGATTTTTTTCTGGGTTCTTAGTTCTGTTCCATTGATCTTTATGCCTGTTTTTATGCCAGTACCAGGCTGTTTTGAGTACAATGGCCTTGTAGTATAACTTGATATCCAGAAGTGTGATACCTCCCACTTGATTCTTCCTTTTCAAGATTGCTGAGGCTATTCATGATCTCTTTTGGTTCCATATAAATTTTTGGATTATGTGTTCTATATCTTTGAAGTAAGTCATTGGTATTTTAATCGGTATTGTATTGAATTTATAAATTGCTTTGGGTAATATAGACATTTTAATGATGTTTATTCTTCCTAACCATGAGCACGGTATATGCTTCCACTTGTTTGTATCTTTCCTGATTTCTTTTATCAATGTTTTATAATTTTCTGAATACAAGTCTTTAATCTCCCTGGTTAAATTTATTCTTAGGTACTTTATATTTTTTGGTTGCAGTGGTGAAGGGGATTGCTTCCTTAATTTCTCTTTCTGACAGTTCATTGTTAGTGTATAAAAATGTCTCTGATTTCTGAGTATTAATGTTATATCCTACCACCTTGCTGAATTCATTTATCAGGTCCAGTAGTTTTTTGACTGAGACTTTAGGGTTTTCTATATACAATATCATATGTTCTGCAAATAATGATAGTTTTACTTCTTCTTTTCCAATTTGGATGCCTTTTATTTCTTTTTCTTGTCTGATTGCTGTGGCTAGGACTTCCAGAACTATGTTGAATAAGAGTGGTGAAAGGGGGCACCCCTGCCTTGTTTCTGATCTTAAGAATATTGCTTTAATTTTTGCCCATTGAATATGATGTTGGCTGTGGGTTTGTCATAGATAGCCTTCATCATGTTGAGGTATGTTCCCTGTATTCCCACTTTGCTGAGATTTTTGATCATGAATGGGTTCTGAATTTTATCAAATGCCTTTTCTGCATCTATTGAAATTATCATGTGGTTTTTCTCCTTCCTTTTGTTTATGTGATGAATCACATCGATTGATTTGTGAATATTGTACCATCCTTGCCTCCCCAAAATAAATCCCACTTGATCATGGTGTATGATTTTTTCCATATGTTGTTGGATCTGGTTTGCTAATATTTTGTTGAGGATTTTAGCATCTAAATTCATCAGTGATATTGGCCTATAATTTTCTTTCTTTGTGTTGTCTTTGCCTGGTTTTGGAATCAGAATTATACTCGCCTCATAAAAGGAGCTTGGAAGTCTTCCTTCCTCTTGAATTTTTTGAAATAGCTTGAGAAGGATAGGAGTTAGTTCTTTGAGTATTTGGTAGAATTCACTTGTGAAGCCATCAGGCCCAGGACTTTTCTTTTTTGGGAGTTTTTAGATAACTGTTTCAATCTCATTTGTTGTAATCGGTCTGTTTAGGTTTTCTGATTCTTCCAGATTAATTTTTGGAAAATTATGTTTCAAGGAATTTTTCCATTTCATCTAGGTTGTCTAGTTTTTTGGCATACAGTTCTTCATAGTATTTTTTTTTTTTTTTTACAATATTTTGTATTTCTGTTGTGTCAGTTGTTATTTCTCCACTCTCATTTCTAATTTTATTTATTTGAGTTCTCTCTCTTTTTTTCTTGGTGAGTCTGGTTAAAGGTTCATCGATCTTGTTTACCTTTTCAAAGAACCAGCTCCTGGTTTCATTGATCCTCTGTATTGTTTCTTTAGCCTCTATGTCATTTATTTCTGCTCTGATCTTTATTATTTCCTTCCTTCTACTACCTCTGGACTTTACTTGCTGTTCTTTTTCTAGTTCTTTTAGATGTAGGATCAAGTTGTTTATTTGAGCTTTTTCTAGCTTCTTAAGGTATGCCTGTAATGCTATGAACTTCCCTCTCAGGACTGCTTTTGCTGTGTCCCATAAATTTTGAGTTGATGTATGCTCATAATCATTCGTTTCTAGGAATTTTGTTATTTCTTCTTTTATCTTATTGTTAACCCATTCGTTATTTAATAACATGCTATTTAATTTCAAAGTGTTTAGTATTTTTTTGTTTTTCTGTTGTGGTTGATTTCTAGTTTCATGCCATTGTGATCAGAGAAAGTGCTTGATATGATTTCAATCTTCTTAAATTTGTTGAGACCGCTTTTGTGTCCTAACATGTGGTCTATCCTAGAGATTGTACCATGAGTATTTGAAAAGAATGTATATTCTGCTGCTTTAGGGTGAAAGTTTCTGAAGATATTAAATCCAGTTGATCTAGTGTGTCCTTTAAGTCTGCTATTTCTTTGTTAATTTTCTTTCTTGAGGATGTATCTAGTGATGTTAGTGTGGTATTGAAATCCCCTACTATTATAGTATTGCTGTTGATCTCACCCTTTAAATCCATCAAAGCCTGCTTTATATATTTAGGTGCTCCTATATTAGGTGCGTAGATATTTGTAACAGTTATATCTTCCTGTTGGATTGCTCCGTTTATCATTATGTAGTGACCTTCTTTATCTCTTACTATATTCTTTGATTTAAAGTCCATTTTGTCTGATATAAGTATTGTTACCCCAGCTTTTTTTTCCATTTCCATTGCATGAAATATTTTTTCCAACTTTTTATATTCAGTCTATGTGCATCTTTTTTTTTTAAGGTGTGTCTCTTGTAGACAGCATATGTATGGGTCCTGTTTTCTTATCCACACAGCTACTCTATGTCTTTTGATCGAAATATTTAATCCATTTACATTTAAGGTTATTATAGATATGTAGTTATTGCCATTTTATTCTTTAAAACTGTATTCCTCTTTTGCTATGTTCTTTTTTTCCTTTGTTCTATTTACAACAGGCCCTTTAGCATTTCTTGCAGCATTTGTTTGGTTGTATTGAATTCCTTGAATTTTTTTTTTTGTCTGGAAAGCTTTTTATTTCTCCTTCAATTTTAAACGATAACCTTGCTGGATAAAGTAGTCTTGGTTGTAGACTCTTGTTCTGCATTACTTTGAATATTTCTTGCCATTTCATTCTGGCCTCAAGTGTTTCTGTTGAGAAGTCTGATGTCATCCTTATGGGGGCTCCTTTGTAGGTGATAGTCTGTTTTTTCTCTAGCAACTTTTAATATTTTCTCTTTATCACTTAGCTTTGGTATTTTAATTATGATGTATCTTGGTGTAGATTTCTTTGGGTTTCTTTTTAATGGAGTTCTCTGTGCTTCTTGAACTTGTGAGACAATTTTCTTGCCTTAATTGAGGGAAGTTTTCAGCTATGATATGTTTGAATAAAGTCTCTATCCCTTGTTCTTTTTCTTCTTCTTCAGAAACCCCTATGATGCGGATGTTATTTCTCTTCATGTTGTCACAGAGCTGTCTTAGCATTTCCTTAGTCTTTTTGAGTCTCTTTTCTTTTTTCTGCTGTGCTTCTATGCCTTTTTTTTTTATCTTGTCGTCTAACTCGCAGATTCAATTCTCAGCTTCATCCATCCTGCTTTTAATTCCTTCCATTGTGTTCTTTGTTTCTGGTATTGTATTTGTCATTTCAGACTGATTCTTTTTTATTATTTCAATGTCCTTTTTTATATTTGCTATCTCTTTATTTAGGTGTTCATAATGACCATCTATTGTTGTTCTAATATCTTTGAGCATCCTAACAATTGTTATTTTAAACTCTGCATCTGGTAATTTGGTTATATCTGACTCATTCAGGTCCTTTTCTGGGGATTTTTCTTGATTCATTTGTGTTGCATTTCTCTGCCTTCTCATTTTGTCTGTGTAAAAGAAGGTTTTGGCCACTGGAGTCCACTGGGTGTGTCCTCTGTGTTCCCTAGGTGTGGTCTGTCTGCAGGCCCGCTACCCTTTTTACTGTTGCTGCCTAGGGTGTTCGAGTATGGGTGTTGCCGATGCCTGCCCAATGGGGCTGTTGCTGTGGTTTCTGCCTCTCCTTCACGGGAGTGGCTGTGATCACGTGCTCGGGTGTACAAGCCTTGGTGGCCTTGGCTTTTGCCCCGCCCCTGCAGGTGGCGTTATGCTCTGCCCTGAGGGCAGGGGTGAGCACCTTTGCTCAACTGTGGGTCTCTGCCTGATTCTGGGCTTTCGCCCTACCTCTGCAGGAGGAGCCTGCTTGTGGGACGGTTGCAAGCCTTGGCTCCACAGGCCGGGTAGGACTCAGTGCCCATGCTCAGTAGCGGGACTCCGTCTGTTCTGGGCTTTTGGCTTCACCCCTGCTGAAGGAGCTGGCTCCCATGTCAGGCCACAAGCCTTGGTTCCGTGGGTGGGGCAAGGCTGTGCTCCTGTTCCCTAGCTCAAGGGCGGGTCTCCACCCCTTCCGGGATTCCTGGCAAGGCAGACTTTTAAGCGAGATGACTGGGGAATAAGGATTGTATTAGTTTGGTTTTCTACTTTTTTATTCTTGACAGGTTGAGAGTCTTTCCTGAATGTTGAGAGGTTAGCTAAACTACTCCATAATATCACTGCGTTGGCATCCATTTTGTGTGGCCAAGCAGCCTGCATGGGACCTTGAACTGACACTAATTCATCCCTTGCTCCCCAGTACATGCCCTAGTCAATGGTCTCCAACCTTTTTTGGGCCACGGACCGATTTAATGTCAGAAATATTTTCACGGACTGGCCTTTAGGGTGGGACAGATAAATGTATCATGTGACCGAGACAAGCGTCAAGAGTGAGTCTTAGACTGATGTAACAGAGGGAATCCGGTCATTTTAAAAAAAATAAAACATCGTTCAGACTTAAATATAAATAAAACAGAAATAATGTAAGTTATTTATTCTTTCTCTGCGGACTGGTACCAAATGGCCCACGGACCCGTACTGGTCCACGGCCCGGGGTTTGGGGACTGCTGCCGTAGGTAACAGGCATAAGAGTCTCAGGCAAATGTAAGCTGATACACTCCCCCTTGAGATAAGCATTTTTTTTCTGCCTCCTGGCGTCTTTCCTTTGTGCATTCCTTAGATAATATCCACCCCCTGACAAGCTTAGCAAAACCCCCATTCTTTTTGGTTTGAATTGACCAATTTGACCTTAGCCTAGGAACCTCAAAGCACTCCACTTGTGGGCCCTAAGAGGGCATGCACCCCAGGTCCAGGAGTGCTTCTTGCCTGCATCCTACCTTGACCTCCCCTTGTGGGCCCTGAAGACCTGCCTTGTACTTTTTCCAGGACCCAAGAGTAATGAACTCCTCTATTTCAATTCCCCTGTAGTCTTTTGCTGAACCATCTGGCTCACCATCTGATATCCCTGGGCTCTACTTAACAAATGTTAATTTAATAGTCACAACACTGATGAACCCTAAATGTCTATGATAATTATCTAATGAACACCCCTGCCCAAGTCCAGTAAGAACTCAGCCAAAGAATTGTTTAAGATTCCTTTCCTGTACCAGGAAACCTTATTGCCCAGCTTGCCACCTCCGGGTAGGAGAGCTCTGAATGTTCAGTGCTATATCATTTGCCAGTAGCTTCCAGTAGTCTTTTCAAATCTCCCTACTATCCCCACTCTCCTTGCTGTTTCTCCTACAAGCTGGTATATGTGTGCTTGTGTATGCTACACCTACTCTCATCACCCTCACCCAATACACATGAAGAAGCATTTGCCTGCAAAATATTACCACCTCTGCCTCCTAGGTTTTTTTCTGCCTCCTGAGTCTTTAGCTATTTCTCCAGTTCATGGGCTGATGTTTGCAGTTTTTAAAGATTCCTCCCTGCTTCACCCTTCTGGCTAAGGATAAAGTTTGCTTTTGATGCCTGCAACACCTTTGCTCTGTTCTCTTAAAATATGTTGTAACAATTAAGTAGGTAAGCTTTCATTTGGCTCACTCTGATCAAACTATCTTCAGTGTTTATGTTTCTAAATTGGATGTTAGTTTTGCTGCAAACCCCAGATTTAGTGGGATCATTAAAAATATTTGAATTTTCCCTTTGAGTGTTTCTCTCTTCCCTAATTATAAAGTGTAGCTACATTCTACTCAGAGGAGTCTTCTAAAGTTTTTTATAAGGTAGAACTGGACTATAGGAAAACATTCCTCTTGGAAGTTCCCACAAATTGCTCAAAATGGACAATGTATAGATATGTATAACATCAAAAAGACCAACCAAATCAGATAGCTTTTTCTGCATCATTGGTCTGATCCTCATTTCTTCAGTTGAGTATCAGAAGTAGTTTTGGCTGATGCTTTGGCATCATGCAATGAAAAAGTATGTATATTTAACCCAGAATCATGCTTAGTGAGTTGAGATACAATATTGGAGGCAGATGGGTTGACTGGAGCCACAGCCGATTCTGTTGCTGGGTGCCACTGGCACTGTGGCATATGTTCATCGAGCGGAGTGGAGAGTGGATTGCCAGCATTTGCTCTTAGTTCTCTTCTTTGCCTCAAGCAGCTACATTTGAATTTGCAGTAGTCAAATGTACAAATGACAACATTCCACTGTTCTTTTGCACAGCTCAAGCCTTATTACCTTCAGCATTTTCCATGGCTGTCCATGGCTGCTCATGGCATTAGGAGCCAGTGGTGCTAATAATGACCACCACTTATTATTTACTAAGTGTGCAAGGTACAGTGCTGAGTGTCTTGTGTGTAATCTCATTTGATCTGCACAACTCCGTAAGTTCTGCAGTGTTACTCCCATATTCCAGGTATATATGTATAGATAGATTTTTAAAGAATTTTTCAATTTTCAAAAAAAAGAAACACAAAAACAAGTAAGCAACAGACCTTGCTCACTACTTCCACCCTGCTGTATATGTACGTATATGTCTTACATGTCAACTGGCTTAGAAAATATAATATTTTAAAAAGAAGAAAGTTGATAAGGTAATAAAAATGTTTTTTTCTTATATTTACAGTGAAATAACTAAAGTTTGGAAAGTTAATTTTTTCCAATCATACAGCTAGTCACTTAGTATTTGAGCCACATTACTTCTTACTCTTTGTAAAAAGTCTTCTTTGTTTCTCACTTGCTTCTATCATCTATTTCCTAGTTTTCCAACTTTCTTAAAAGCTAGGACTTTGGTAATATTGCAAACTGCAAGATATAGTTATACTACATTTTTTTCCTGCACGTAGCAGCATTCTTTCTGGGCAGGTTTTTTTTGTTTTGTTTTGTTTTGTTTTAAACTAGGTGTTTTGTACTGCAGCCTTGGGACTTTCACATAGAAAATGTCTTGAAAATTTACCCATTTTCTAATATAATACAATTTTCCCTTGCAAATAGGGTTTATTTTTCTTTTGGGGCTAATCTGAGTTATTCTTGATACAACTTTAAGTTGTTTTGTCGTAAAAGATTTTAGTTGCCTGGGTAGAAGTAACTTGTTATCTGTTTCTCAGTCAGAGGTTTAATAGGGAATTTCTCTTATTTCCATTTACTGTGCAATATCACTTATTCTGCTTTTTAATATTGGAAAACTACAATTTCTGTTTTTATAGTTTGACATTTTATGCTATGTAGTTATTGTTTTCTTTGTTTTATTCATTCATTTATAATACTTTTTAAGATTTAGGGAATATATTTTTAATTATTTCAGTGTTAACTCTTGTAATTTAAATTATAATCACACACACCTATATACGTAGTTCTATATTTTTGCTTTTAAATATGTGTTTTAACTTTAAATGAAAAGAAGTTATATGGCAGACATTATATTGTGACCCCCAGTTTATCAGTTTTATAGGTCGACATGCTGCTCTTGGCACAATGAGGACTAATAGCTTACTCTCCACTGGCATAACCTGCACCAGCAGATTTAATCTTCAGAATGACCTCTTAAAACATACTTTTCAGATTTTCCTGAATAATTTGATTTCTGTTAGACCTAGATTTAAAAGTAGATATCTTTGAATTGAATTGATTTCCAAATAATAAGATGCTTTTTAAAATATGGTTAATAAATAACCTCTAAGCTAACAGAATGTTATAATAAAACATTGACTGTAATGTAGCTTTAGTAATTTACATTCTGATTCTTTAAGTACTTAAAAATGTATCTTCACGTTTTTAAAAATATCCATCAGGGGGCTATTTAGCACATTGCAACATGAATGTATTAAATATCATAAATGAGAATATGCCAGGAAGTCATATATGATAAAATAGTATCCCAGTCAGCTTTGCAGACATGGGATGTTGTAGGGCCAGTAGCCATGGCCACCATCACAGCTGCCTGGCCTATGCAGGTTTGCATTTGATTCGAACAGACGGTAATGAAACAACGGAGCCAAGAACTGGTGGGCCATTAGCTTTAATCCTAGCTTGCATCCAGCGGGCAAGAAATATACATAATGGGAAAACACTTTCCTTTCCATTCAGGGCTCCCAAAGCCACTGACTTATTCGAGTTTCCTAGAATCAAAAGTTTGTACTTCACCAGCCTATTAACCTCTGTTCCTCATCTCCTTCTCTCTGCACAAACACTGCACAAACTGGTTTTTCCTTCAGCACTCAGCCATTTTGGCTGCTTCTCCTCTCCCCCACATGGCCTTTCTTTGCTCTCCTCTCTAATGCTAATCTCAGGAACTGAGAGAGAGCAAGCTCCCGGTCTGCCCCACTTTATAGTATAGAAATCAAAACCTTTAATCCAATATACCAGGGGTCGGGAACCTTTTTGGCTGAAAGAGCCATGAACGCCACATATTTTAAAATGTAATTCTGTGAGAGCCATACAACAACCTGTGTATATTACACATTATCCAATAAAAATTTGGTGGTGTCCCGGAGGACAGCTGTGATTGGCTCCAGCCACCCGCAACCATGAACATGAGTGGTAGAAAATGCATGGATTGTAAACATGAGAATGTTTTATACTTTTAACATTAATATTTTTTTTTATTAAAGATTTGTCTGTGAGCCAGATGCAGCCATCAAAAGAGCCACATCTGGCTCACGAGCCATAGGTTCCCGACCCCTGCAATATACAAACAAGGAAGTCTCTGATACAAACTCACTTAGGGTAGGAAAGGCTTAGTCTTAAAACTAAGCTTTAGGGTATAACAACCCTGCCTGCTTACAGCCTGTCCCCCACACCCATTGCAAACTATAAGCGATCAAACTTATATATCATATTTACAAACTTATTTGATCAACAGATGTGTATTACAGTGAACGTCATGAAAGTTAGAAATTATATATAGGAAATTGGAATTGAATGTAAATTCAAAGTTACATATTTCTGTGAGTGTATGTATATATATATGTAGCCAGACTCTGTACAGAGCAGTGGTTACTGCTTTCACTAACCCCTTCCAGTCCCATGGGGTCATTCATATCCTGCCCCTGTAGCCTCTACAATTCTCTTGGTGAACGTACTCTGATATCCATTTTCGGAGCCATTTATTCCAAGTCTGCAATTTCTAGCCTCCCTTCTTTCATATACCAAGGACACTGTTGACACACTACAATAAGCAGCTTTGTGAGTTGCCTATCGGTGGTGACCTTACATCCTGCATTGAGGAGGAGGCCATGCATGGACTTGGAGCTTATGGCTGTGCTGCTCAGCAGACAGGGAATTTCACATGCTAGAGGGCAAATGAAGGAGAAGGAGGGAAAGGGAGGGGAATCTCCTGGTTTGATCTCTATTAAGACCTTGCTACCGACGTTCAGAGGCTATTCCTCCATCATCTGTGTCCCACTTATGTGTGGGACATCCTTTCCCTTTTCCAGGCTTTGGGAGGTTATTTTGTTCTCGTGCCCCATGTTGCGTGCCACTTGTAGTGGAAACAGTAACTATTTGGAGAACAGATGGAGTGTACCAAGGGACCTAGCAGAGACTGCCTCATAATAGTTATGAAACTGGGAGAGTTTTCCTTTTATTTGGTGCAGATTTCACATTTCTATCGTCTTTTGTTGCCTTCCTGTGACCAGTCAAAGGTGCATCATGACTTTACAGACACACTGTATTTAGAGCAAGAGTCTATGTTGACATTTTAGAACAATAGTATCATATAATAATAGTAAACAGTTGCTCTAAGTACTACAATATTTGCATAATAAAGGGACAGATAACCTGCTCAGGGAAGTGAGTTTCAACCAACATCAGAGAGAATATCCTGAACTTTGAGGATGGTGTTACTATCAAATTTTGAAAGAAGCCTTCTCACCCTTTTCAATTATACATTTATGCCAATCACTTTCTCAGTAATAGTGGTTAAGTGTACAGTATATGTCTCCCTATAACATAGAACGTTTATCTTTTTGTTCGTGTGTGTGTGTGTGTGTGTGTGTGTGTGTGTGTGTGTGGGCAGTGCCATGTGTGTATAGTCTATGGAAGGCTGCAGATGCTTGTTCTCAGGACAGCAGATTGCAAATTGTGATTGCCATCTTTCTTGGGAGGGGCCGTTGTTTGCTGGAGAAGGGTTTTTTCTTGCTCCAGCTTGTTTAGGAAGAGAGTGCAGAGAAAAAGAGAGAGAAAGAGAGAGAGAGAGAGAGAGAGAGAGAGGTGAGGGGCTTGGGAGCCCTGCTGAGGCCAATGTGGGCTTATGAGTCCAGGTGAGTCTGGAATGAGAAAGGAAACTGGTCTTCTGTTGGGCAGATAAAATGTATTATGCTCACTTTGTTAAAGATAACACGAGGAGGCCGTCGCCCAGGTGATATTAGTGTGTGTTGGGGTGGGCTAAAGGCAGGTAGAATCCTTGTAGCCTGGGGCTTGGTTTTGGGATTAAGCCTTTCCTACCCTTTTTGATGTGGGGCGGTACAATCCAATCATGCCTCAGAGAAGTGACTTTGTATTAGAGACTTCCCTATTTTGTATATTGGATTAAAGGTTTGGATTTCTACACTATAAAATAGGGGCGGAACAGGAGCTTGCTCTTGGTTCCTGAGATTATGATTAGAGGAGAGAGCAGAAAGGAGAGCAGAAAGAGGCCATGTGGCCAGGAGAAGCAGCCAAGATGGCGGAGTATTGAGTGAGAGGCCAGTTTGTGCAGTTTGACGCTGGAGAAGGAAGGAGATGGGGAACAGAGGTGAATAAGTCTGGTGAGCTAGAAACCTTTGATTCTAGGAAACTCGGATAAGTCAGTAGCTTTGTGAGCACTGAATGTGAGTGGGTTTTGGAGCCCAGTGTGTGTTTTTACTTGCCCGCTGGGTGCAAGCTTGAATTAAAGATGACAGCCCATCAGTTCTTGGCTCCATTGTTTCTTTACCGACTGTCCGAATCCAATGCGAACCTGCATGGGCCAGGCGGCTGTGATGGTGGCCCTGGCCGTGCCTCCTGGCTTTACATCTTCCTTGCCTGTTTGCTCATCTGCTGTTAAGAGACTTTAATAAATGGTGTAAAGCCAGCAGGCAGGGCCACTATCACAGCAGCCCAGCCCATGCATGTTCGCATTGGATTTGGACAGTCGGTAAAGAAACCATGGAGCCAAAAACTGGTGGGCCATAACCTTTAATCTAGCTTGCACCCGGCGGGCAAGTAAAAATACACACTGGGCTCCAAAACCCAGTCACACTCAGTGCTCACAAAGCCACTGACTTATCCGAGTTTCCTAGAATCAAAGGTTTCTAGCTCACCAACCTTATTCTCCTCAGTTCCCCATCTCCTTCCTTATCCCAGATACAAACTCTACACAGACTGGCATCTCACTCAGTACTCCGCCATCTTGGCTGCTTTTCCTGGCCTCCTCCACGTGGCCTCCTTCCGCTGCTGGCTCTACTCTCTCTGCTCTCTCATGCTAACCTCAGGAACCAAGAGCCAAACTCCCGCTCCGTTCCCATTTTATAGTGTAGAAATCCAAACCCTTAATCCAATATACATAATAGGGAAGTCTCTTAATACAAAGTCACTTCTCTGAGGCATGATTGGATTGTACCACCTTACACCAAAAAGGGTAGGAAAGGCTTAATCCCAAAACCAAGCCCCAGGCTACAAGGATTCTGCCTGCCTTTAGCCCACCCCAACACACATTAATATCACCTGGGCAACGGCCTCTTTAACAAAGTGAGCATAATACATTTTATCTGCCCAACAAATGGAATGGCCCATCATTCTCTGGCTCCAAAGTTCCTTTACCATCTGCCAGAATCCAGTGAGAACCTGCATGGCCATGGTGGTGGCCACTGGCCCTACAATATGCAAATAAGTGGGAATGTTAGTTGGACAAAGAAATGCCTGATAGTTACTGTGCAGACTCCAATTTGTATGGGGGAAGAGAGCAGAAAATTAAGGCACGGCCATATTGTTTTCCTGGAATTAATCTTTCTCATCTGGGGTTCCACAAGAGAATTAAGTCTTATATAAAATAAATTGACTAATTATTTTCTCAATCCTCCCAAAGTTACTACATAGCTCTCACCCATCTAGATGCTTAGGAGAGAAGTTAATTCATTACATACAATGGATGCGCAGGGCATTTAGGTTTAATGCTCTCTTGGGAGCCCCAGTTGAGAAAGGCTGATCTAGACTCTTGGTAATGAAGAACTGTGGAAGATATGAGTTGAATTGTGACATGATAGAGCTGTATTTTAGGTAAACTTAACTGACAATCATGTTCAGAACAGTTTAAGGAATGTGAAACTAAAGATTATTGGAGCTTATGTAGCATGAAAAAGAATACAGAAAGTGAAAATGGTAATCAAAAAAAGATGATGGATGTACAAGATTTATTAATTCATTCATTTAAAACAATATATGTTAGGTATAATTGGATGTCATGTATTGTGGCTACTAAGATGAATAAAAATAGATCTAGCCATTATTACTTAATGGGAATCAGCCATTAAGCAAATAAGCACAAATCCATATAAATTCTTAACATAGATTAATGTGATCTCAGTGCATGTAACAGTGACATAAAATTTACTATAGCAAGTTTTATGTATTTGGAAGTATGATAGAATGAGGCTTTTTTTTTTTTTTGCCTAATCAGGTGGTGGCGCAGAGCATAGAGCGTTGGACTGGGATATGGAGGACCCAGGTTCGAGACCCCGAGGTTGCCAGCTTGAGCACGGGATCATCTGGTTTGAGCAAAAGCTCACCAGCTTGGACCCAAGGTCGTTGGCTCAAGCAAGGGGTTACTCGGTCTGCTGAAGGCCCATGGTCAAGGCACATATGAGAAAGCAATCAGTGAACAACTAAGGTGCCACAACGAAAAACTGATGATTGATGCTTCTCATCTCTCTCTGTTCCTGTCTGTCTGTCCCTATCTATCCCTCTCTCTGACTCTCACTGTCTCTGGGAAAAAAAAAAAAAAAAAAGAAAAAAGAATGAGGCTTTTTTTTTTTTTTTTTGGTATATGGTGAGTTTGGAATATCTTTTATCATTAACGAAAGACTAGTAGATATTTTAACTCTGAAACTAAAATTGTGATAGCAATCTCCCAACTCCTCATTCTGATCACGGGATCTTTACTGATGGTAGGGATATATTATATTCTCTATAAATTATAATCTCATTGCCTGTGTTCATGATCATTAAAAACCACGGCTTTATTCTTCCATTCCTATCCTGACTAAAGATAGGAATTTGTAATGATTTTTGCATAAGGATATAAACACAAATACAAACAGAATTTTCACTCTGTAGGTACCCGCATAATCAATGCATTTTATCTACTCTGTCTGCATTCTATTGTTCTCTGTAAAACAGGCTGCCCTCAGGAATGCCTGAGTGAGTTTTCTGAAATTGACAAAGAAGTAGGACTACTGCTGGAACTCAAATTAATAAATTAAAAATAAATGAATAGAAGCAAAAATTAAAGAAATGTAATTTTAAAAATGTTTAAATAGTTATTATGAATCTGCAGTTGAAGATATTGTCAGCAATGTTACTCCTTCTCTAATACATTTAGGTCCTGTGTGAGCATTTCCATTAAAATTTAGTACCAAGATAAAAGTCTCATTAAGGGGTTTTTGTGGTTTCTCAGTTTTAAAATTGAGACTTCTATCCCGACTTCAAAGAAATTAAGGAACAATTTTGATGATAAAGCATAATTAGTTATACTTGGTTTCTTGAATTAGAGGTCCTAATTTCCTTCTATTTTATTGATTATATTGTATCCAGGTCCCATTTTGTTGGCTACTTCAAATAGAGAACTTATAAGTTAACAGGTCATTATGATTTAACCAGAGACTTCCCATTTCTTGGTATCTAGTTGCTTGAGTCTCTGAATGATACTCTAAGCTGGCACTGTGTGGGTTAAGCAAAGATGATAGCCTTGCCTTCTCTTTACTGAGCAGACCAGAATATGAACAAGCTTTATGGGAATGAAATTCATTATGAAGAACAATGAGCATTCCAATCTCATTGATGCAGTTCATATTTTCTATTAAAACACAAGTGTCTTTTGGGAAGACTCAGCCAAGTAGATTTGAGTTCTTAAAAATGTGAAAGTCAAGCTAAAGATGTGCAGGTAAATCTATATCTCAAGATGGGAAATAAACCATAATTTTAGCTTTTATGGTTGTAAGTGTTGTGAAATAAGTGTTCATAAAAGTCTAGACTAATGTGGAGGGTTTTAGAAAAACAAATGGCCAAGCTACTTTTAGTATATTCCATTTAAAGGGATAAAACTGCGGAAGAAAGTGTAAACAGAAATCTGTAAGAGATTAAGATTTATATGTGACAATGGGATTTAATTAGATCCAAATACATGAAAGCTGTGTTTTCCAATGTGGTAGCTAATAGTCAACTATTTAATTGTTCACATTTTCCCTGAGACTATAAAATTCTTTTGATTTAGAAGCATTGTTTTATATCTCTCATGCCCCATACACTACACTCTCTGCCTCAGCCGTCTCCCTGACTACATACTACCAGAGTGCAAGTCATAGCATCGAAATCTCAGGAAGGGAAATAACCTAAGGCTTACATCTGGTCCCATACTGACTATTAAAGAAAACTCTTGAGTTCTAGATTCATTTACTTCATCGTTGGGAAAATGTAAAGTTTCCTATTACTAAATTAGAATCAGATTGGTAGCTGTTGACAGTGTTCTTAATTTTACTTTCCAGAGTCACCATGTGACATGTCTTTCCTCTGTCCAATATTTTTTTAAATAGTTAATACTAATACCATAAAACCAGGTAAAATATTGTCAATTTTTATTTTTATTTTTATTTTTATCTGAAGCTGGAAACGGGGAGAGACAGACAGACTCCCGCATGCGCCCGACCGGGATCCACCCGGCACGCCCACCAGGGGGTGACACTCTGTCCACCAGGGAGCAATGCTCTGCCCCTCCAGGGCGTTGCTCTGTTGCGACCAGGGCCACTCCAGCGCCTGGGGCAGAGGCCAAGGAGCCATCCCCAGCGCCTGGGCCATCTTTGCTCCAATGGAGCCTCGGCTGCGGGAGAGGAAGAGAGAGACAGAGAGGAAGGAGAGGGGGAGGGGTGGAGAAGCAGATGGGCGCTTGTCCTGTGTGCCCTGGCCGGGAATCGAACCCGGGACTTCTGCACGCCAGGCCGACACTCTACCACTGAGCCAACCGGCCAGGGCCTATTGTCAATTTTTAGACCTAGATAGGGAGACATTCTCAGACACTGTCCTGACACATGACCAGTTATTGTCTTAACAGTAACAATAGTAAGTACTGTGTATTTAATCAATTAACAACCATAAGATGGTAGACTAGGAGATTTACTTACATAATTTCTTTCTTTTTTTCTTGTAACAGAGCCAGAGAGAGCCAGAGGGAGGGACAGTTAGGGACAGACAGGAAGGGAGAGAGATGAGAAGCATCAGTTCTTCATTATGACACTTCAGTTATTCACTGATTGCTTTCTCATATGTGCTTTGACTGTGGGGGAGGGGGCTACAGCAGATCGAGTGACTCCTTGCTCAAGCCAGTGACCTTGGCTCAAGCTGATGAACCTTGCCCAAACCAGATGAGCCCACGCTCAAGCTGGTGACCTCGGCTTCAAATCTGAGTCCTCTGAGACTTCAAAGAGGCTCTACTAGAAAAGCAAAATCTGACAGTGACAGTGGATTACAAACAGCTGATGTCAACCCAAGAAGACCTAGAAATAACACAACTGAAAATTGGAGGCAGACAACAGCAACCCTCAACTTAGCCAGCTCTACAAACAACACATCTAAACGAGGAGGGTATACAAAGACAAAGGAAGACAGAGAAGTGCAATCCAAATGAACAAACAAGAGAAACCTTCAGAAAATGAAGTGAGTGAGATGGAAATAAGCAAAGTACAGGATGCAGAGTTTAAAATAATGATTATTAGAATGCTGAAAGATATTAGAACAACAATGGATGGACACAATGAACACATAAATAAAGAGATAACAAGCATCAAAAAGGACGTTGAAATAATAAAGAACCAGTCAGAAATAACAAATACAATATCAGAAATGAAAACTACACTAGAAGCAATTAAAAGCAGGCTGGATGAAGCAGAGGATCGAATCAGCGATTGAGAAGACAAGATAAATGAAAACATGGAAGCAGAGCAGCAAAAAGAAAAGAGGCTGAAAAAATCTGAGGAAACTCTAAGAGAGCTCTGTGACAACCTAAAGAGAAACAACATCTGCATCATGAGGTTCCTGAAGAAGAGAAAAAACAAGGGATAGAGACCTTGTTCAATGAAATCATAGCTGAAAACTTCCCTAAATTGATGCAGGAAAAAGTCATACAAGTTCAAGAAGCACAGAGAACTGCACTAAAGAGAAAACCAAAGAAATCTACACCAAGACACATCATAATTGGCCCTGGCCGGTTGGCTCAGCGGTGGAGCGTCGGCCTGGCATGCGGGGGACCCGGGTTCGATTCCCGGCCAGGGCACATGGGAGAAGCGCCCGTTTGCTTCTCCACCCCCCCTTCCTCTCTGTCTCTCTCTTCCCCTCCCGCAGCCAAGGCTTCATTGGAGCGGGGATGGCCCGGGCGCTGGGGATGGCTCCTTGGCCTCTGCCCCAGGCGCTAGAGTGGCTCTGGTTGTGGCAGAGCGACACCCTGGAGGGGCAGAGCATCGCCCCCTGGTGGGCAGAGCGTCGCCCCTGGTGGGCGTGCTGGGTGGATCCCGGTCGGGTGCATGCGGGTGTCTGTCTGACTGTCTCTCCCCGTTTCCAGTTTCAGAAAAATACAAAAAAAAAAAAAAAGAAAAGAAAAGACACATTATAATTAAAATACCAAAGCTAAAGAGATAAAGAGAAAATATTAAAAGCTGCTAGAGTAAAAAAGCTATCACCTACATAGGAGTCCCCATAAGGATGACATCTGACTTCTCAACAAAAGCACTTGAGGCCAGAAAGGAAATGCAAGAAATATTTAGAGTAATGTAGAACAAGAGCCTACAATCAAGACTACTTTATCCAGCAAGGCTATTGTTTAAAATTGAAGGAGAAATAAAAAGCTTCCCAGACCAAAAAGAAAAAAAGTAAAAGAAAACAAAACAAAACTCAAGGAGTACATTACAACCAAACCAATACTGCAAGAAATGTTAAGGGGCCAATTGTAAACAGAACAGAAAGGGAAAAGAATATAGTAAAAGAGGAATATAGCTTTAAAGAATAAAATGGCAATAAATAACAACATATTAATAATAACCTTAAATGTAAATGGATTAAATGATCCAATCAAAAGACATTGGGTAGCTGCATGGATAAGAAAACAGGATCCATACACATGCTGTCTACAAGAGACACACCTCAAAACAAAAGATACACATAGACTGAAGGTAAAAGGATGGAAAAAAAATATTTCATGCAAATGCAAATGAAAAAAAGCTGGGGTAGCAATACTTCTATTAGACAAAATGGACTTTAAAACAAAGGCTATAGTAAGGGATAAAGAAGGTCACTACATAATGATAAAAGGAGCAATCCAATAGGAAGGTATAATTGTTATAAATATCTACACACCTAATACAGGAGCACCCAAATATATAAAACAGTTTGTTGGATATAAAGGGTGAGATCAACAGCAATTCTGTAATAGTAGGGGATTACAATACCCCACGAATATCACTATATAGATCCTCAAGAAAGAAAATTAATAAAGAAACAACAGACTTAAAGGACTTACTAGATCAACTCGATTTAATAGATATCTTTAGAACCTTTCATCCTAAAGCAGCAGAATATACATTCTTTTCAAATGCTTATGGTATATTCTCTAGGATAGACCACATGTTAGGGCACAAAAGCAGTCTCAAAAATTTTAAGAAGATTGAAATCATATCGAGCACTTTCTCTGATCACAATGGAATGAAACTAGAAATGAACCACAACAGAAAAACTGAAAAATACTCAAACACATGGAAACTAAATAGCATGTTATTAAATAACAAATGGATTAACGAGATCAAAAAGGAAATAAAAAAATTTCTAGAAACGAATGATAATGAGCATACAACAACTCAAAATTTATGGGATATAGTAAAAGAAGTACTGAAAGGGAAGTTCATAGCACTACAGACATACCTTAAGAAGCTAGAAAAGCTCAATAAACAACTTAACCCTGCATCTAAAAGAACTAGAAAACAAACAGCAAGTAAAGCCCAGAAGTATTAGAAGGAAGGAAATAATAAAGATCAGAGCAGAAATAAATGACATAGAGGCTAAAGAAACAATACAGAGGATCAATGAAACCAATAGCTGGTTCTTTGAAAGGATAAACAAGATCAATGAACCTTTAACCAGACTCACCAAGAAAAAAAGAGAGAGGACTCAGATAAATAAAATTAGAAATGAGAGTGGTGAAATAACTGACACAACAGAAATACAAAATATTGTAAGAAAATACTATGAAGAACTGTATGCCAAAAAGCTAGACAACCTAGATGAAATGGACAAATTTCTTGAAACATATAATCTTCCAAAAATTAATCTGGAAGAATCAGAAAACCTAAACAGACCAATTACAACAAATGAGATTGAAACAGTTATCAAAAAACTCCCAACAAACAAAAGCCCAGGACCAGGTGGTTTCATAGGTGAATTCTATCAAATATTCAAGGAACTAACTTCTATCCTTCTCAAGCTATTTCAAAAAATTCAAGAAGAAGGAAGACTTCCAGGCTGCTTTAATGAGGCAAGCATAATTCTGATTCCAAAAACAGGCAAAGACAACACAAAGAAAGAAAATTATAGGCCAATATTTCTGATAGATTTAGATGCTAAAATCCTCAACAAAATATTAGCAAACCAGATCCAGCAATACATGAAAAAAATTATACATCATGATCAAGTGGGATTTATTCTGGGAAGGCAAGGATGGTACAATATTCACAAATCAATCAATGTGATTCATCACATAAACAAAAAGAAGGAGAAAATGCACATGATCATTTCAATAGATGCAGAAAAAGCATTTGATAAAATCCAGCACCCATTCATGATAAAAACTCTCAGCAAATACAGGGAACATACCTCAACATGATAAAGGCCATCTATGACAAACCCACAGCCAACAACATACTCAATGGGCAAAAATTAAAAGTAATCCCCTTAATATCAGGAACAAGGCAGGGGTGCCCCCTTTCACCACTTTTATTCAGCATAGTACTGGAAGTTCAATTCACAGCAATCAGACAAGAAGCAGAAATAAAAGGCATTCAAATTTTAAAAGAAGAAGTAAACTATCATTATTTGCAGATATTATGATACTGTATATAGAAAACCCTAAAGTCTCAGTCAGAAAACTACTGGACCTGATACATGAATTCAGGAAGATGTTAGGATATAATATTAATACACAGAAATCAGAGGCATTTTTATACACTGACAATGAACCATCAGAGAAATTAAGGAAACAGTACCCTTCACTATTGCAACAAAAAAATAAAGTAACTAGGAGTAAATTTAACCAAGAATTTAACCAAGTGCTGGCGAGACTTGTACCAGGAAAATTATAAAACATTGATAAAAGAAACCAAGAAAGATACAAACAAGTGGAAGCATATACCGTATTTATGGTTAGGAAGAATAAACATAATTACAATGTTTATATTACCTAATGCAATTTATAAATTCAATGCAATACCAGTTAAAATACCAATGACATACTTCAAAGATATAGACCACATATTCCAAAAATTTATATGGAACCAAAAAAGAACACGAATAGCCTCAGCAATCTTGAAAAAGAAGAATAAAGTGAGAGGTATCACACTTCCTGACACTAAGTTATGCTCCAAGGCCATTGTACTCAAAACAGCCTGGTACTGGCATAAGAACAGGCATATATATCAATGGAACAGAACAGAGAACCCAGAAATAAACCCACACCTTTATGGACAACTGATATTTGACAAAGGAGGTAAGAACATACATTGGAGTAAAGACAGCCTCTTCAACAAATGGTGTTGGGGAAATTGGACAGCTACATGCAAAAAAAATGAAGCTGGATCACCAACTTACACCATTCACAAAAATAAACTCAAAATGGATAAAAGACTTAAATGTAAGTCGTGAAACCATAAGCATCTTAGAAGAAAACATAGGCAGTAACTCTCTGACATCTCTCGCAGCAATATATTTGCTGATTTGTCTCCATGGGCAAGTGAAATAAAAGACAGGATAAACAAATGGGACTATATCAAACTAAAAAGCTTTCATACAGCTAAAGACAATATGAACAGAATAAAAAGACAAGGCACACAATGGGAGAACATATTTGACAATATGTCTGATAAGGGGTTATTAACCAAAATTTATAAAGAACTTGTAAAACTTAATACCAGGAAGACAAACAATCCAATTCAAAAATGGGCAAAAGAAATGAATAGACACTTCTCCAAAGAGGACATACAGATGGCCAATAGGCATATGAAAAAATGCTCAACATCACTAATCACTAGAGAAATGCAAATTAAAACCACAATGAGATATCACCTCACACCAGTCAGAATGGCACTCATCAACAAAACAACACAGAATAAGTGCTGGCGAGGATGTGGAGAAAAGGGAACCCTCCTGCACTGCTGGTGGGAATGCAGACTGGTGCAGCCACTGTGGAAAACAGTATGGAGATTCCTCAAGAAATTAAAAATCGAAGTGCCTTTTGGCCCAGCTATACCACTGTTAGGAATATACCCCAAGAACACCATAGCACTGTTTGAAAAGAAGAAATGCACCCCCATGTTTATGGCAGCATTGTTCACAATAGCGAAGATCTGGAAACAGCCCAGGTGTCCGTCAGTGGACAAGTGGATTAAAAAGCTTTGATAAATATATACTATAGAATACTACTCAGCCATAAGAAATGATGACATCGGATCATTTACAATAACATGGATGGACCTTGATAACATTATACTGAGCGAAATAAGCAAATCAGAAAAAACTAAGAACTATATGATTCCATACATAGGTGGGACATAAAAATGAGACTCAGAGACATGGAAAAGAGTGTGGGGGTTACGGGGTGGAGGGGAGGAGAGGGAGGGGGTTGGGGGAGGGGAGGGGCACAAAGAAAACCAGTTAGAAGGTGACGGAAGACAATTGGACTTTGGGCGATGGGAATGCAGCATAATCAAATGTCAAAATAACCTAGAGATATTTTCTCTGAACATATGTACCCTGACTTATCAATGTCACCCCATTAAAATTAATTTAAAAAAAGTCTACTTTAATTCTGTTCACCCGGGAAGGGGAAGAGAAATTCATTCTTTGCTACTTCCAAGAAACCACTATGATTGACTTTATATCCTGCAGGGCAATTATTCTAAAGATGAAGTAGGCGAACTAACCTATCTGTTGGCTGTGGTCTTGTTGCTCCATGCAATTCTCAGGACATTTGGAGGAATTCTGTGGCAGCCTAAGTAACAAAAACAGAGCAGTGGTTTGTAAATATTTTATTATCAATAGTAAAAAAAAAAAAGTAAAGCCTGATTTTGTGTAAAAAACAAACAAACCCACTATGAGATACCACCTCACACCAGTCAGATGGTGCTCATTAACGAAACAATACATGATAGGTGCTAACAAGGATGTGGAGAAAGGGGAACCCTCCTGCACTGCTGGTGGGAATGCAAACTGGTGCAGCCACTGTGGAAAACAGTATGGAGATTCCTTAAAAAATTAAAAATGGAACTGCCTTTTTACCCAGCCATTCCACTTTTAGGAATATATGCCAAGAACAGCATATCACTGACTCAAAGAAAGAAATGCAGCCCCAATTTTTTGGCAGCATTTTTCACAATACCTAAATCTGGAAAGAGACCAAGTGTTCGTCAGTGGACAAGTGGATTAAAAAGCAGTGGTACATATATATAATATAATGGAATACTATGGGGCCATGAAAAAGAAGGAAATACCTGTATTGATTGACTTACGACCTTTCGACTTTACGACCACAATCGCTAGCCACAACTGCTCCGCGTCTGGCAGCACAAATGTTGCCCAGCTGGGTGCATGACAGTGTAGACCAGCTTCTGGCAGCACTACCGTCTCTACGTGCACCATTTCAACTGTTATCCCACATTCTGTACAGCAATTTTTGTTTTGTGTCTTGGATATTTTTCATCAAACCCCTCCCAAGATGTCTATCAAGAGGAAATTGTCTTTGTTTTTGACTTAAAGATTTTTATATCATTTCACAGTACTGTACATATAGCCTATTTAACTTACGACCAAATCGTGTTACGACCTGTCTGTTGGAACCAATCATGGTCGTAAGTCGAGTGCTAGCTGTATTACCTTTTGCAAAAACATGGATGGATCTGAAAACTATTGTTAAATGAATTAAGCCAGGCAGAGAAAGTAAAATATCATATGACCTCACTCATTTGAGGAATCCAAGAAACAATGTGAATTGAGGAACGGAATTGAGACAGAGGAGGGATCAAAGGGACCAGAGGAAAAGAGGACAGAGGGAAAGGGGATGATAGGATGGGATAATCCTGAAGGGAAGGGGGGAGGGAGATGTTGAGGGGTATATGGGGGAGGGGGGATGCATTCGGGGCAACACTAGAATCTATATAAACAATAAATAATTATTTCCCCCCAATAAAATCTGGGTCCTTCACGTCCCAGTCCGATGCTCTATCCCAGGGGTCAGAAACCTTTTGGCTGAGAGAGCCATGAATGCCACATATTTTAAAATGTAATCCCATGAGAGCTATACAGTGACCCGTGTACGTTATGCATTATCCAATAAAAATTTGGTGTTGTTCAGGAGGACAGCTGTGATTGGCTCTAGCCACCCACAACCATGAACATGAGTGGTAGGAAATGAATGGATTGTAATACATGGGAATGTTTTATATTTTTAACGTTATTATTTTTTTAATTAAAGATTTGTCTGCGAGCCAGATGTGGCTCTTTTGGTGGCTGCGAGCCAGATGCAGCCACCAAAAGAGCCACATCTGGCTCGCGAGCCATAGGTTCCCAACCACTGCGCCACTGCCTGATCAGGCTATATTATTTCTAATGCATTTATGTAACCAACAAGGTTAGTGCATATGTGCAAACAGCAAGGTATCGTATTTATTTTCGCTCCATAAGATGCACCTGACCATAAGACGCACCTAGGGGTTTTTTTGTTTTTTTTTTGCAGAGGAGGAAAGGGGGGCTGCACGGTGCGCCACTCCCGGGCCATGCGGCGCCAGCACCTAGGGTTTTAAGGAGGAAAATAAGAAAAAAGATATTCTGAACCAAATGGTATGTTAAAATATTTAATAAAATATACCACAATAATATTTCAACAATGTAAACTCAACAGCAATATTAACAACCATTAGCACTGTTATTAACAAATGAGAAGAGACTTAAATGTTCAAATACTCTTCTAGTTGTCCGGGAACACACAGCAGCTAAAAAAAATAAACATTTGCTCCATAAGATACATGGGCATTTTCCTCTCCACTTTTGGGGAAAAAAAAGTGTGTCTTATGGAGTGAAAAATAAGGTAATTACTATTATTTTCAAATTTTGGCAATTGACGGGGAGGTGTGACATTCAATAAAGGGCCCAACCTGATCCTGATTCAGACATTATTATAAATCATATCTGTGTTCTTTTACTATTCTACATTCCATTATATAAATTGCAAGCACATGCCTTATTATCAACTGTATTGTTCTGGGTAAGTTGTATTATTTTTCAAACTCTATGTTAGTCCTTTAAGAAAGATATCTTTGGATTGGAGAAATAGCCAATAAGATCCTTCTATAGAGACTGTAATTTTGAGGAAACTTTTATTTTTTTAATTATTATTATTTTAAATTTATTTTATAATTACAGTTGACATACTATATTATATTAGTTTCAGGTGTACAACATAGTGATGAGATATTTATATACCTTATGAAGTGATCCATTGTTATGTCTAATAACCATCTGGCACAATACATCATTATTACAATAATATCGACTATATTCCCTATGCTATACTTTACATCCTAATGACTATTTTTATAACTGGAAGTTTGTACTTCTTAATCCCTTTCACCTTTTTATCTCATTCCTTCAACCCCTCTTTCATTCGGTGACCATCAATTTGTTTTCTGTATCTATGAATTTGTTTCTGTTTTATTTATTTATTTTTTGTGTGAATTATATGTTACTTGTCTTTCTCAGTCTGAATATGGCACTTAGCATAATACCCTCTAGGTTCATTCATCCATATTGTCCTACATGGCAAGATTTCATTCTTTTTTTTATGACTGAGTAGTGTTTTATGGTATACACGTACCATCTTTTCTTTATCCTTTTGTATGTCGACAGAAACTAGTGTTTCTTTTCCTTTTTATTTATTTATTTTTTAATTTTTATTCATTTTAATGGGGTGACATCAATAAATCAAGGTACATATTTTCAAAGAAAACATGTCCAGATTATCTTGTCATTCAATTATGTTGCATGCCCATCACCCAAAGTCAGATTGTCCTCCATCACCTTCTATCTAATTTTCTTTGTGCCCCTCCCCCTCCCCCCTCTCCCTCCTTCCCTCCCCCCCACCCCCCGGTAACCACCACACTCTTGTTCATGTCTCTTAGTCTCGTTTTTATGTCCCACCAATGTATGGAATCCTGCAGTTCTTGTTTTTTTCTGGTTTGCTTATTTCACTTTGTGTAATGTTATCAAGATCCCACCATTTTGTTGTAAATGATCTGATGTCATCATTTCTTATGGCTGAGTAGTATACCATAGTGTATTTGTGCCACATCTTCTTTATCCAGTCTTCTATTTTTTTTTACAGTGATTAAAGCCTTTAAGCAAACTCTTGGCCAATACAGCAAGAATCCATAAAGAGTAGTGTCCTTAACATGTTCACCAAGTCCAAGTTGGCACCAACACCATTCCAAATCCTTGCAAATGCAACCCAACCCCAGTTCAGTCCATTAGGAGATGTCACAAGGAGCAGGAGTCCAGGAAAAGTCCACATCCAGGAAAAGTCTGCATGGCACTGGAATTGTTGTCACAATTCTATACTTTGCAGCTCACGTCCAAGTCCCTATAACTGCTGCTTTTAGCTGGTAATGATTCAGGTAGACTGGAAAAGCCCTCTGCAGCATGTGTGGAGATGGAGCTTCTGTTCTCCTCTGCCTGGAGTGATGAGACCAGGTTGCTTTTCCCTGGAGCTCTGTGACTGTGGCGTGGTAAAGAGAACCTTGGGATACACTAAGCTGAGTGGCAAAGGTAAATTCATAATAGAATTTGGCAAAAGGGGGAAAGAGAGCTCTAAATTAGGAGTAGGTCCCAGCCTGAAATATGAGTGGGGCATTGAGGTAGGAGGAATATAGGAAACACTATATATTAAACAAAGCTGTAGAAAATAGGACTATCAACACCCACAACAGATCTTCGAGGGAAGAATAAAAAATCTGACTATTCAGGCAAGACGTAGTTAAGTGGCCTTTGTGCAAGTGAGATCAGTTTACATGCTTCTTGGAAGAAACACTCTAGGTTCATCCACAGTGTTGTAGATGGGGCCGACGGCCCTGGGCACCTTCACCCTTCAGTGGCAAACCCCAGCGTTTTGGGCAAGGTTAGGTCATAGGTGGCTGGAGCAGGGCTGGAAGAGACTGAACTCTCCCTTAGAGGAGCGAGGGGGAAGCCTACCTTTCAGTGTCCCTTTTTCCTCACAGCAAAGGCATGTAAGCCTGGCAGGCTTTAGCTTAGCGTTTCTCAACCTGTGGGTCGCGACCCTGGTAGGGGTCGAACGACCAAAACAAAGGGGTCGCCTAAAGCCATCGGAAATACATATTTTATTTAAAAATGTATTGTATAATAAATATGTATTTTCCGATGGCTTTAGGCGACCCCTGTGTTTTGGTCGTTCGACCCCCGCCGGGTTGCAACCCACAGGTTGAGAACCGCTGCTTTAGCTCAATGACCTTCCTATTCACTATTTTTTTTTTGTTTTGTTTTTTAATTTTTTTATTCATTTTCTTTTTTTTTTAATAAATTTTTATTAATGTTAATGGGATGACATTAATAAATCAGGGTACATATATTCAAAGAAAACATGTCTAGGTTATCCTGTCATTAAATTATGTTGCATATCCCTCGCCCAGAGTCAGATTGTCCTCCGCCACCCTCTATCTAGTTTTCTCTGTGCCCCTCCCCCTCCCCCTAACTCTCTCCCTCCTTCCCTCCTGCATCCTCCCTCCCCCCACCCCTGGATAACCACCATACTTTTGTCCATGTCTCTTAGTCTCGTTTTTATGTTCCACCAATGTATGGAATCATGTAGTTCTTGTTTTTTTCTGATTTATTTATTTCACTCCGTATAATGTTATCAAGATCCCACCATTTTGCTGTAAATGATCTGATGTCATCATTTCTTATGGCTGAGTAGTATTCCATAGTGTATATGTGCCACATCTTCTTTATCCAGTCTTCTATTGAAGGGCTTTTTGGTTGTTTCCATATCTTGGCCACTGTGAACAGTGCTGCAATGAACATGGGGCTACATGTGTCTTTACGTATCAATGTTTCTGAGTTTTTGGGGTATATACCCAGTAGAGGGATTGCTGGGTCATAAGGTAGTTCTATTTTCAGTTTTTTGAGGAACCACCATACTTTCCTCCATAATGGTTGTACTACTTTACATTCCCACCAACAGTGGATGAGAGTTCCCTTTTCTCCGCAGCCTCTCCAACATTTGCTATTACCCTTCTTGTTGATAATAGCTAATCTAACAGGGGTGAGGTGGTATCTCATTGTAGTTTTGATTTGCACTTCTCTAATAACTAATGAAGATGAGCATCTTTTCATATTTCTGTGGGCCATTTGTATTTCTTCCTGGGAGAAGTGTCTGTTCATGTCCTCTTCCCATTTTTTTATTGGATTGTTCGTTTGTTTGTTGTTGAGTTTTATGAATTCTTTGTAAATTTTGGATATTAGGCCCTTATCTGAGCTGTTGTTTGAAAATAACATTTCCCATTTAGTTGGCTGTCTGTTTATTTTGATATCAGTTTCTCTTGCTGAGCAAAAACTTTTTATTCTGATGTAGTCCCATTCATTTATCTTTGCCTTCACTTCTCTTGCCATTGGAGTCAAGTTCATAAAATGTTCTTTAAAACCCAGGTCCATGAGTTTAGTACCTTTGTCTTCTTCTATGTACTTTATTGTTTCAGGTCTTATATTTAGGCCTTTGATCCATTTTGAATTAATTTTAGTACAAGGGGACAAGCTGTAGTCGAGTTTCATTCTTTTGCATGTGGCTTTCCAGTTTTCCCAACACCATTTGTTGAAGAGGCTTTCTTTTCTCCATTGTGTGTTGTTGGCCTCTTTATCAAAGATTATTTGACCATATATATGTGGTTTTATTTCTGGGCTTTCTATTCTGTTCCATTGGTCTGAGTGTCTATTTTTCTGCCAATACCATGCTGTTTTGATTATCGTGGCCCTATAATATAGTTTAAAGTCAGGTATTGTAATGCCCCCAGCTTCATTCTTTTTCCTTAGGATTGCTTTGGCTATTTGAGATTTTTTATAGTTCCATATAAATCTGATGATTTTTTGTTCCATTTCTTTAAAAAATCTCATAGGAATTTTGATGGGAATTGCATTAAATTTATATATTGCTTTGGGTAATATGGCCATTTTAATTATATTTATTCTTCCTATCCAAGAACAAGGAATATTTTTCCATCTCTTTGTGTCTTTTTCTATTTCTCTTAACAATGCCTTGTAGTTTTTGTTATATAGGTCCTTTACATTCTTTGTTATGTTTATTCCTAGGTATTTTTTTTTTGTTGTTGCAATCGTGAAGGGGATTATTTTTTTGAGTTCGTTTTCTAATATTTCATTGTTGGCATATAGAAAGGCTATGGACTTTTGTATGTTAATTTTGTATCCTGCGACCTTACTGTATTGGTTTATTGTTTCTAGTAATCTTTATGTGGAGTCCTTCGGGTTTTCAATGTATAGGATCATATCATCAGCAAAAAGTGATACCTTTACTTCTTCTTTTCCGATATGGACGCCTTTTATTTATTTGTCTTGTCTGATTGCTCTGGCCAGAACTTCTAGCACCACGTTAAATAAGAGTGTAGAGAGTGGACAACCCTGTCTTGTTCCTGATTTAAGTTGGAAAGTCCTCAGTTTTATGCCATTTAATATGATGTTGGCTGATGGTTTATCATATATGGCCTTTATCATGTTGAAATATTTTCCTTCTATACCCATTTTGTTGAGAGTCTTAAACATAAAATTGTGTTGTATTTTATCGAAAGCCTTTTCTGCATCTATTGATAAGATCATGTGGTTTTTGTTCTTTGTTTTGTTGATATGGTGTATTACGTTAACCGTTTTACATATCTTGAACCATCCTTGAGATTCTGGGATGAATCCCACTTGATCATGATGTATTATTTTTTTAATATGTTGTTGTATTTGATTTGACAGTATTTTGTGTAGTATTTTAGCATCTGTATTCATTAGAGATATTGGTCTGTAGTTTTCTTTCTTTGTGCCATCCTTGCCAGGTTTCGGTATGAGGGTTATGTTGGCCTCATAAAATGTGTTTGGAAGTATTGCTTCTTCTTCAATTTTTTGGAAGACTTTGAGTAGAATAGGAACCAAGTCTTCTTTGAATGTTTGATAGAATTCACTAGTATAACCATCTGGGCCTGGACTTTTATTTTTGGGGAGGTTTTTAATAGTTTTTTCTATTTCCTCCCTCCTGAATGGTCTGTTTAGGCTTTCTGCTTCTTCATGACTCAGTCTAGGAAGGTTATATTGTTCTAGGAATTTATCCATTTCTTCTAGATTGTTGTATTTGGTGGCATATAGTTTTTCATAATATTGTACAATAATTCTTTGTATATCTATGATGTCTGTGGTGATTTCTCCTCTTTCATTTTGGATTTTATTTGAGTCCTGTGCCTTTTTTCCTTAGTGAGTCTTGCCAAGGGTTTGTCAATTTTGTTGATCTTTTCAAAGAACCAGCTCCTTGTTTTATTGATTTTTTCTATAGTTTTTCTGTTCTCTATTTTGTTTATTTCTGCTTTGATTTTTATTATCTCCTTTCTTCGGCTGGTTTTGGGTTGTCTTTGTTCTTCTTTTTCTAGTTCCTTAAGGTGTGAAGTTAAGTGGTTTACTTGGGCTCTCTCTTGTTTGTTCATATAGGCCTGAAGTGATATGAACTTTCCTCTTATTACAGCTTTTGCTGCATGCCAGAGATTCTGATATGTCGTATTGTCATTTTCATTTGTCTGTATATATCTTTTGATCTCTGCGCTTATTTCTTCTTTGACCCATTCGTTTTTTAGAAGTATGTTGTTTAGTTTCCACATTTTTGTGGGTTTTTCCCCCTCTTTTTTGCAGTTGAATTCTAGTTTCAAGGCTTTATGATCAGAGAATATGCTTGGTACAATTTCAATTTTTCTAAATTTGCTGATATTGTCTTTGTGGCCCAACATATGGTCAATTCTTGAGAATGTTCCATGTACACTAGAGAAAAATGTGTACTCTGTCGCTTTGGGATGAAGTGTCCTGTAGATGTCTATCATATCCAGGTGTTCTAGTATTTCGTTTAAGGCCAATATATCTTTACTGATTCTCTGTTTGGATGACCGATCTAGAGCCATCAGCGGTGTATTGAGGTCTCCAAGTATGATTGTATTTTTGTCAGTTTTTGTTTTAAGGTCAATAAGTAGCTGTCTTATATATTTTGGTGCTCCTTGGTTTGGTGCATATATATTAAGGATTGTTATGTCTTCTTGATTCAGTGTCCCCTTAATCATTATGACCATTTTTGTCTCTGAGTACTTTTTCTGTCTTGTAGTCAGCATTATTAGATATGAGTATTGCTACACCTGCTTTTTTTTGGAGTGTTGTTTGCTTGGAGTATTGTTTTCCAGCCTTTCACTCTGAATTTGTTTTTATCCTTGTAGCTTAGATGTGTTTCTTGTAGGCAGCATACAGTTGGATTTTCTTTTTTAATCCATTCTGCTACTCTGTGTCTTTTTATTGATAAATTTAATCCATTTACATTTAGTGTAATAATTGACACTTGTGGGTTCCCTATTGCCATTTTATAAATTGCTTTCTGTTCGTTTTGTATCTTGTTTGATTCTTCTCTTTTGTTTTTCTATCATTTGTTTTTGTTTGTATTCCATACTTCTTTCCTCTGTTGCTACCTTTTTTAAGTCAAGTATTTTTGTGGTGGTTTTTTCAAGGGCGGTTACCATTAAGTAATGAAAAGGGTACCTACCATATTCATTGTAGTACCCTATCTTATGAGTATTTCTGCGCTTCATCGTTCTTTGCTACTGTTAATCTCCATCCTCTCCCCCCTTTTTTTGTTTTGTTGTCACAGTATAAATTTGGTTTTATTGTGTTCTTGGTGGAGCTGTTACTTGTGGTTTTGTTTTGTTTTGTTCTTTGAATCTGGTTGGAAAACCCCCTTTAGTATTTCCTGGAGTGGGGGCTTTCTGATGATAAATTCCCTCATCTTTTCTGTATTTGTGAATGTTTTTATATCTCCTTCATACTTGAAGTATAGCTTTGATGGGTATAGTATTCTTGGCTGAAAGTTCCTCTCTTTCAGGGCTTTAAATATTGGGGTCCACTCTCTTCTAGCTTGTAGAGTTTCTGCTGAGAAATCTGATGATAATCTAATAGGCCTTCCTTTATATGTTGTACTCTTCTTTTCCCTGGCTGCCTTGAGAATTTTTCTTTGTCATTGGTTTGTGTCATCTTTATTATGATGTGCCTTGGAGTGGGTTTGTTGGGGTTAAGAAAACTCGGTGTTCTGTTTGCTTCTTGAATTTGAGGCTTTAGTTCTTTCCACAGGCTTGGGAAGTTCTCGTCTATTATTTGTTTGAGTATATTCTCCATTCTATTTTCTTTCTCTTCTCCCTCTGATATACCTATTATTCTTATGTTATTCTTTCTGATGGAGTCAGACAATTCCTGTCGGGCTTTCTTGTTTTTTTATTATTTTTGAGTCTCTTTCTTCTTCTCTCTGTTGTGCCTCAAGTTGCTTGTCTTCTATTTCACTAATCCTATCTTCTATCTGGGCTGTTCTATTAGCTAAGCTTGTTACCTCGTTTTTCAGCTCGTGAATTGAGTTTTTCATTTCTGTTTGATTTGTTTTTATAGTTTCAATTTCCTTGGTTATATATTCTTTGTGATCATTGAGTTGTTTTCTGAGCTCCCTAAATTGCCTTTCTGTGTTTTCTTGTATATCTCTGAGTATTTTTAGGATTTCTATTTTAAATTCTCTGTCATTTAGCTCCAAGGTTTCCAATATGTTAAATCTTTTCTCCATAAGTTTTTCCACATCTATTTGTGTTACCTCTCTATCTTTTGTATCCATAATATTCTATTTCCTTTTTCTTATTGGCATCTAAGGGTGGTCTTATTGATAGCACTAATTAGAATTAATAAAGAATAAAAAAAAAAAAGGAAAAAAGAAAAACACCCTACAAAAAAACCAGTAATAATTTATTATTTCTCCCTTTTTTCTTTCTTCTCTCCCTCCTCTCCCCTCCTTAGGGAAATATCGTGATGACCTGTGAATTATATTATGCTAAATGGAACAAAAACTGCCTATAACGGAGGGCCTGATTTGAGGTGAAGAGTTCAAGGGGCAAAAGGAGTAGGGACCTACTAAATGCAAAAAAAAGGAGAAAATCTTAGACAAGTATAAAATGAATTGCTTGTAAGTGATGGTCGACTAAGAGATATAATGATAGGGATAAGAGGGAAAAAGAAAAAAGGAGCAAAAAAATAATTAAAGAAGAAAAAATAAAAATAATAAGTAAAGATCTGTTGTATTAAGTGGAATAAAGACTAAATACAATGGAGACCTTGGGTTGGGAGGAATGCTAATGAGTTAAAAAGCAAAGTAAAAAGTACCCAAAATGCCACAAAAACATACAAAAGAAAACCAAAAAAAAAAGCAAAAAAAAAAAAAAAAAAGACCAAAAAAATCTTGAGTCCCAAATTAAATAATTTGTTCGTGATTGAGGATTGAATGGGAGGAAAAGTAAGAGGAAAAAAGAAGAAACGAATAGAAAGGAAAAAATAAGAAAAAGAGAAAAATGAAGGAAGAAAAAAAGGAAGAGAAAAAACATACAAAAGGGGAGAGCGTGAGAGTTAAGGGTTTTGGAGTGTAACCCTAAAGGAGAGTAAGGATGAAGAAAAGAAATAAAATGTAACACTCATGGGTAGTGTAGTTCAAGAAAAGGGAAGCATAAGATGGGCAGAGAATAAAAGGACTGAGGTGGAGGAAATAGAAGTAATAATAATAAAGGCAATAAGATAGAAGAAACAAACAACAACAACAAAAAATAGTGGAACAAGTTATAAAGTCTGTGGATTTTTCTTGATTTTGAGAGGTTAACATCTTCCTTTTTCTTTTCTCTCCCTCTTCCTGGTCGGTGACTCTGTACCCCAGGCTCTGCCCCTGTGTCACGCTTAGGTAGGGATTTGCAGTTGATGGGATTCTATGGCAATGTCATATAATTGGCTTTAGTCTCATTGGTAGTCAAGGCTTGTTGGCGTTTGCAGGGTCCAACAATGAGAGAGTTTGCTTTCCCGGAGTCTCTCTCCTAGTCTCCCCTTCCTGAATTAGCAGCCTGGTGATCCAGCTATGAGGCTGCCACTGCTTCTGCCTGGGGAGTAAGAGGCTCAAAGAACTGGGAACTCCCCACTCTATCCCCACTCAGTGCAAGGCTCTGGGTAAGGCTCTGGCAGTCAGAGCCTCCAGCGTAATCAGGCGGGGCTGAGAGTCAATTGTTGTCAAGGTGACTATTCAGCGCCTAGCATTCAGTTGGACCACTCAACCCAGGCTTTCCACACTTTGTAGCCTGTTTTGGCTGGGAAGAAAAGGCACTAGTTGCTGCTTGCTGTATAGATCTTAACATCTGCCAAGTCCCTCTTGTTAGCGTATATCCCTGAATATGAAGGCTCTGTCAATCAGAAGTTGCCCCTGCCCCTTTAGCGAGAGGCACTAAAAAATATCACGCCTCTTGTCTTGGATCGCTGAACTGAGAGAGATCTTATCAATTAGAGCCCCGTGGGTGCGCAGATTTCGTGGGTTAAGCTAATTTCAGTGATTGGATTGGCAGCTGTGCTCCAGAAAGTATTTCAAGCTGCCTGCGTGCCCCTCCCCCAACGCTTGATTGTTAGCTTGAATGGCTGGATGAGGTGCCCCGCCCACGGAGAAAATCTCCGGAGTAGGGAAGATAGCTTTGGCGTCCTTCCTGCTTGCCTTGCTGCTGGCGGCTGGGGTGCACTGGGCGCGCGGGAGAATGGGGCACTCTGGGTGTGCGGGCGAGTGGGGTGCTCTGGGTATGTGGGCGAGTGGGACGTTCAGGGCACGCGAGCGAATGGGGTGCTCTAGGCACGCCGGTGGCTGGGGACTCTCACTCGCAGTGCGCGGGCCACTGGGGATGCTCGTGGTGCAAGGGAGCTCGCTCTGCGACCGGACCGCGGCACGGGGCGCGCTCGTACGGTTTCTCACGGCATGCCAGGGACTGCTCTCAGAGTGTGGGCGGGCAGTTGCATGCGTGGGTTCACTCACCACAGGCGTACTCCCTCCTTGGCTTGAATGAACGTCCGTGCGGTAGTTAGCTTCTTCCACACCCTCAGCTCCGACCCGTCTCTCAGATTCAAGTGATAATAATCCTTTCACTTTCAGTGTGTGTGGAACTCCGGAATGCTCCAAGGATAAATTTTTCTGTTTCTAGTTGATAAATTTGTTGAGATTTTGGGGAGATCTGTCAGACGCACTGCTCATGGCGCCATTTCCGTGATGTCCCCTATTCACTATTGAAGCAGGACCCAGATGGAATCCTGTGAGACCCCTTTGGGACATTGGAGCCTTTAATGGTGTATCCTAAAAGCTGGTAGTTCACCTGATCTCTATTGGGCTTTTTCTGCCTCTCGGTACCTTAAAAGTCATGCTCAGAAGATCTCGCTGAGGGGTTTGAGGATCCCCATCCGCCTATATAAACTTTTTCCATATATCTGGAGCTATTTGGAAAAAGACAAAACAGTGTTATTAGCTGGATCAAATAAAAGAAGATAGAAGTTTACAGGAGAAAAAGAATTGGTGTCTCCTGTTCATCAGCATTCAAAAGAATTTAAAAAAATTTAAGTAAAAAGCATGATATGGTAGACCCATAGGAGTTCCAGGACATGACTCCCCCCCTTTAAATTTTCCCAAACTGACCTTAAAATATTTGCTGGGTACACTCCAATAATACCTTGACTTTAACGATTGTAAGAAATACCCATAATTCAAAAGGTTTGACAAAATACAGTAAATGCTTTTGCTACATATGCAGCATTGTCAGTTTAACCAGTTTAGGAAATCCAATAATAGAAAAATGCATACAATGAGCTATAACATGCTTAGCAGCCTCTCCTGTTCTGACAGAGGTTACTATAAATCCAGAATAGGTATCCACTGTAACGTGGACATAGGACTGTTTGCCAAATGAAGGTATATGAGTAACATCCATTTGCCAAAGTTGTCCTAGTAGGAGTCCTTTAGGGTTAACTCTAAATGAAGAGACAGATTGTAGACCCGTTGGACAGGATTTACCAATCTGCCGTGCTGCTTCCTGAGAAAGTTGAAACTTTACACAGGGCTGCAGCGTTCTGGTGATGAATAGTATGAGACTGAATTGCTCGATCTGTTATGGTTGCTCCAAATAATTTTCTTTTGGGTAGCTTGATCAACAAGGGCATTCCCTTGTGCTGTAGCTCCAGGGAGCATGAAGTGAGCACAAGTATGTCCTATAAAACATGGAGCTCTGTTGATATATAAGTCTTCAAAGAAGGAGGAACTGCTGAAATAGTTCATCAGCAGTTGTCCCTAAGAGAGCAGTCTTTATAGTGGAAACAACCATAAGTAAATATTTGCTGTCTGTATATAGATTAAAGGAGGAATATGGCAAATGCTGAAAAGCCATGATCATGGCATATAATTCTAGTCTTTGAGCTGATTTAAAGTTGACTGAGATAAATTCTTTTTTTATTTTTAAATTAATTTTAATGGGGTGACATTGGTAAATCATGGTACATATGTTCAGAGAAAACATCTCTAGGTTATTTTGACATTTGATTATGCTGCATTCCCATCGCCCAAAGTCCAATTGTCTTCCGTCACCTTCTAACTGGTTTTCTTTGTGCCCCTCCCCTCCCCCAACCTCCTCCCTCTCCTCCCCCCCCCTGTAACCCCCACACTCTTGTCCATGTCTCTGAGTCTCATTTTTATTTCCTACCTACGTATGGAATCATATAGTTCTTAGTTTTTTCTGATTTACTTATTTCGCTCAGTATATTGTTATCAAGGTCTAGCCATGTTGTTGTAAATGATCGGATGTCACCATTTCTTATGGCTGAGTAGTATTCCATAGTATATATGTACCAAAGCTTTTTAATCCACTCGTCCACTGACAGACACTTGGGCTGTTTCCAGATCTTCGCTATTGTGAACAATGCTGCCATAAACATGGGGGTGCATTTCTTCTTTTCAAACAGTGCTATGGTGTTCTTGGGGTATATTCCTAAAACTGGGATAGCTGGGTCAAAAGGAAGTTTGATTTTTAATTTTTTTGAGGAATCTCCATACTGTTTTCCACAGAGGCTGCACCAATCTGCATTCCCACCAGCAGTGCAGGAGGGTTCCCTTTTCTCCACATCCTCGCCAGCCCTTATTCTGTGTTGTTTTGTTGATGAGTGCCATTCTGACTGGTGTGAGGTGATATCTCATTGTGGTTTTAATTTGCATTTCTCTAATGATTAGTGATGTTGAGCATTTTTTCATATGCCTATTGGCTATCTGTATGTCCTCTTTGGAGAAGTGTCTATTCATTTCTTTTGCCCATTTTTGGATTGGATTGTTTGTCTTCCTGGTATTAAGTTTTACAAGTTCTTTATAAATTTTGGTTATTAACCCCTTATCAGATGCATTGTCAAATATATTCTCCCATTGTGTAGTTTGTCTTTTTATTCTGTTCTTATTGTCTTTAGCTGTGCAGAAGCTTTTTAGTTTGATAAAGTCCCATTTGTTTATCCTGTCTTTTATTTCACTTGCCTGTGGAGACAAATCGGCAAATATATCGCTGCGAGAGATGTCAGAGAACTTACTGCCTATGTTTTCTTCTAAGATGCTTATGGTTTCACGACTTACATTTAAGTCTTTTATCCATTTTGAGTTTATTTTTGTGAGTGGTGTAAGTTGGTGGTCTAGTTTCATTTTTTTGCAGGTAGCTGTCCAATTTTCCCAACACCATTTGTTGAAGAGGCTGTCTTTACTCCAATGTATGCTCTTACCTCCTTTGTCAAATATCAGTTGTCCATAAAGGTGTGGGTTTATTTCTGGGTTCTCTGTTCTGTTCCATTGATATATATGCCTGTTGTTATGCCAGTACCAGGCTGTTTTGAGACAATGGCCTTGTAGTATAACTTGATATCCGGTAGTGTGATACCTCACACATTATTCCTTTTCAAGATTGCTGAGGCTATTCGTGATCTCTTTTGGTTCCATATAAATTTTGGAATATGTGTTCCTTATCTTTGAAGTAAGTCATTGGTATTTTAATCGGTATTGCATTGAATTTATAAAGTGCTTTGGGTAATATAAACATTTTAATGATGTTTATTCTTCCTAACCATGAGCACGGTATATGCTTTCACTTGTTTGTATCTTTCCTGATTTCTTTTATCAATATTTTATAATTTTCCGAGTACAAGTCTTTAATCTCTCTGGTTAAATTTATTCCTCGGTACTTTATTTTTTTGGTTGCAATGGTAAAGGGGATTGCTTCCTTAATTTCTCTTTCTGACAGTTCATTGTTAGTGTATAAAAATGTCTCTGATTTCTGAGTATTAATTTTTTATCCTGCAACCTTGCTGAATTCATTTATCAGGTCTAGTAGTTTTTGGACTGTGACTTTAGGGTTTTCTATAGACAATATCATATGTTCTGCAGATAATGATAGTTTTACTTCTTCTTTTCCAATTTGGATACCTTTTATTTCTTTTTCTTGTCTGATTACTGTGGCTAGGACTTCCAGAACTATGTTGAATAAGAGTGATGGAAGTGGGCACCCCTGCCTTGTTCCTGATCTTAAGAATATTGCTTTTAATTTTTGCCCATTGAGTATGATGTTGGCTGTGGGTTTCTCATAGATGGCCTTTATCATGTTAAGGTATGTTTCCTGTTTTCCCACTTTGCTGAGAGTTTTGATCATGAATGGGTGCTGGATTTTATCAAATGCTTTTTCTGCATCTATTGAAATTATCATGTGGTTTTTCTCCTTTCTTTTGTTTATGTGATGAATCACATTGATTGATTTGTGAATATTGTACCAGCCTTGCCTCCCCAGAATAAATCCCACTTGATCATGGTGTATGATTTTTTTTTTATATTGCTGGATCTGGTTTGCTAATATTTTGTTGAGGATTTTTACATCTAAAATCATCAGGGATATTGGCCTATAATTTTCTTTCTTTGTGTTGTCTTTCCCTGGTTTTGGAATCAGAATTATACTCGCCTCATAAAAGGAGCTTGGAAGTCTTCCTTCCTCTTGAATTTTTTGAAATAGCTTGAGAAGGATAGGAGTTTTTTCTTCTTTGAATATTTGGTAGAATTCACTTGTGAAGCCGTCAGGCCCAGGACTTTTCTTTTTTGGGAGTTTTTTTGATAACTGTTTCAATCTCATTTGTTGTAATTGGTCTGTTTAGGTTTTCTGATTCTTCCAGATTAATTTTTGGAAGGTTATATGTTTCAAGGAATTTGTCCATTTTATCTAGGTTGTCTAGTTTTTTTGCGTACAGTTCTTCATAGTATTTTTTTTTTTTACAATATTTTGTATTTCTGTTGTGTCAGTTGTTATTTCTCCACTCTCATTTCTAATTTTATTTATTTGAGTCCTCTCTCTTTTTTTCTTGGTGAGTCTGGTTAAAGGATCATCGATCTTGTTTACCTTTTCAAAGAACCAGCTCCTGGTTTTATTGATCCTCTGTATTGTTTCTTTAGCCTCTATGTCATTTATTTCTGCTCTGATCTTTATTATTTCCTTCCTTCTACTACCTCTGGGCTTTACTTGCTGTTCTTTTTCTAGTTCTTTTAGATGTAAGGTCAAGTTGTTTATTTGAGCTTTTTCTAGCTTTTTGAGGTATGCCTGTAATGCTATGAACTTCCCTCTCAGGACTGCTTTTGCTGTGTCACATAAATTTTGAGTTGGTTTATGCTCATAATCATTCGTTTCTAGGAATTTTTAAATTTCTTCTTTGAGCTCATTGTTTACCCATTCATTATTTAATAACATGCTATTTAGTTTCCAAGTGTTTGAGTATTTTTTAGTTTTTTTTTGTGGTTGATTTCTAGTTTCATGCCATTGTGATCAGAGAAAGTGCTTGATATGATTTTAATCTTCTTAAATTTGTTGAGACCGCTTTTGTGCCCTAACATGTGGTCTATTCTAGAGAATGTACCATGAGCACTTGAAAAGAATGTATATTCTGCTGTTTTAGGGTGAAAGGTTCTGAGGATATCTATTAAATCGAATTGATCTAGTATGTCCTTTAAGTCTGCTGTTTCTTTGTTAATTTTCTTTCTTGAGGATGTATCTAGTGATGCTAGTGAGGTATTGAAATCCCCTACTATTATAGTATTGCTGTTGATCTCGCCCTTTATGTTCATCAAAGTCTGCTTTATATATTTAGGTGCTCCTATATTAGGTTCGTAAATATTTATAACGGTTATATCTTCCAGTTGGATTGCTCCCTTTATCATTATGTAGTGACTTTCTTTATCTCTATCGATAGTCTTTGTTTTAAAGTCCATTTTGTCTGATATAAGTATTGCTACCCCAGCTGTTCTTTCATTTCCAATTGCGTGAAAATTTTCCCCCCATCCTTTTATCTTCAGCTTTTATCTTCAGACACACCTTGTTTTAAGGTGTGTCTCTTGTAGAGAGCATATGTATAGGTCCTGTTTTCTTATCCACACAGCTACCCTATGTCTTTTGATCGGATCATTTAATCCATTTATGTTTAAGGTTATTATTGATATGTAATTGTTTATTGCCATTTTATTCTTTAAAACTGTATTCCTCTTTAGCTATATTCCTTTTCTCCTTTGATCTGTTTACAAGAGGCCCCTTAGCATTTCTTCCAGCCTTGGTTTGGTTGTAGTGAATCCCTTGAGTTTTTTTTTGTCTGGAAAGCTTTTTATTTCTCCTTCAATTTTAAATGATAGCTTTGCTGGACAAAGTAGTCTTGGTTGTAGACTCTTGTTCTGCATTACTTTGAATATTTCTTGCCATTTCATTCTGGCCTCAAGTGTTTCTATTGAGAATTCAGAAGTCATCCTTATGGGGGCTTCTTTGTAGGTGATAGTCTTTTTTTCTCTAGAAGCTTTTAATATTTTCTCTTTATCACTTAGCTTTGGTATTTTAATTATGATATGTCTTGGTGTTGATTTCTTTGGGTTTCTTTTTAATGGAGTTTTCTGTGCTTCTTGAACATGTGAGATGTTTTCCTGCCTTAATTGAGGGAAGTTTTCAGCTATGATATGTTTGAACAAAGTCTCTAACCCTTTTTCTTTCTCTTCTTCTTCAGGAACCCCTATGATGCAGATGTTATTTCTCTTCATGTTGTCACAGAGCTGTCTTAGCATTTCCTCAGGCTTTTTGAGTCTCTTTTCTTTTTTCTACTCTGCTTTCATGCCTTTATTTATTGTGTCCTCTAACTCGCTGATTCGATTCTCAGCTTCATCCATCCTGCTTTTAATTCCTTTCATTGTGTTCTTCATTTCTGATATTGTATTTGCCATTTCTGACTGATTCTTTATTATTTCAATGTTTTTTTTATATTTGCTGTCTCTTTATTTAGGTGTTCATAATGACCATCTATTGTTGTTCTAATATCTTTGAGCATCCTAATAATCATTATTTTAAACTCTGCATCTGGTAATTTGGTTATATCTGACTCATTCAGGTCCTTTTCTGGGGATTTTTCTTGATTCATTTGTGTTGCATTTCTTTTCCTTCTCATTTTGTCTGTGTTAAAGGAGGTTTTGGCCACTGGAGTCCATGGGTGTTACCTCTGTTCCCTAGGTATGGTCTGTCTGCAGGCCCGCCACCCCTTCTGCTGTTGCTGCCTAGGGCATTTGGGTATGGGCGTTGCCAGTGCCTGCCCACTGGGGTTGTTGCTGTGGTTTCCGCTTCTCTTTCACGGGAGTGGCTATTATCACATGTTCGGGTGTACAAACCTTTGTGGTCTTGGCCTTTTCCCTGTCCCCGTGGGTGGCGTTAATGCTCGGCCCTGGGGCAGTGGCGAGCACCTTTGTTCAGCTGTGGGTCTCCGCCTGTTTCCGGGCTTTCGCCTTGCCCTTGCAGGAGGAGCTCACTCATGGGAAGGCTGCAAACCTTGGTTCCACAGGTCAGGCAGGACTGCGTGCCCACGTTCAGCAGCGGGACTCCACCTGTTCTGGACTTTTAGCTCCACCCCTGTGGGAGGAGCTGGCTCCCAAGTCAAGCCACAAGCCTTGGTTCCTCGGGCAGGGCAAAGCTGTGCTCCTGTGCCCTTGCTCAAGGGCTGATCTCCACCCCTTTTGGGGTTCCTGCCCTTCTCCCACAGGCTGGATTACAGGCTGCCTGCAGCTGGGCTTGACTGCTTTTGCACGTCCCCTCCTCTCCAGCCGGGCAAGACTGAGTTCACACCTGGGCCCAGTGGTGGCCAGCCGGCTTCCGCCCTTGCCAACAGAACCGCGCTTCTGCGTCCCGCTGCCGCCCGCCCTCCAGCGAGTCCTCAGCTGTGTGGGTGGGGGTGCTGCAGCTCAGACACTAAGACTCTCTACTGTAGTCCTGAAATCTCCCTCCTTCTCAGCGACTCTGCTCTGAGTGCCGCGGGAGACCTTGTTTGGCTGGTGTCCTGCTTCCCTTTACTGGTATTGCTGTTTCCAGGGGAAATATTCACTTTAGATTTGGAGAGTGACTATCCCAGGGGTTAGGGTGGCTATCTCCCAAAATGTTTCTCCCTTTGCCTCCTAGATTACACTCTCTTCCTGCTACTCTGGTACCCTCCCCTCTCCCCGTCCCCTGGAGCCCCGGGTGAGTGGTTGTGAGAGAGGTGTTCTGCGCGGTCCCTTTAAGAAGAATCCTGGGTCTGAGAAATCAGTCTCTTTCTCACAAACAGTATCCTGACTTGTTTCCAGCTAAATACTGTCCATACGCCTCTTCTAGGCTCTGGGGCTGCAGACTGGAGCTTTGTTCCTGGGGCTCAGGACCCTCCCCTCTCTGCTAAACTCACTTCCCGCCACACGAGTCTCTCTTGGCTGCAGTTCGCTCCGGGGAGCTGGGCAGCCCTCTCCGCATTTCCACTTTTCCTTCCAGTCTTGGTGTGGCTTCTTCAGTGTTTCTTGGTTGAAGAGTCCTCTTAGTTTAGTCCAAAGTTGGTTTTTCCAGATGATAGTTCTCAAAATTAGTTTGTAATCCACTTTGGTTCTGGGAGGTTGATGTTGGTACATCCGCCCACTCCAGCACCATCTTGTCTTCCCGGAAACTAGTGTTTGATTGGAGCACTTAAACAATTTACATTTAAAGGAATTATTAAAATCTTATGGTATTTGTCTTTCTCTGTCTGAATTATTTTTCTTAGCATAATACCATGTCATAAATGGCGAGATTCAATTCTTCTTTAAGGCTGAGTAATATTCCATTGTATATATGTACTACATTTTCTTTATATTATATATTTGTGGATGGACACTTAGGTTGCTTCCATATCTTGCCTATTGTAAGTAATTTTTCAGAGAACATAGCATTCATATATTTTCTTTTTTTTTTTTAAGTGAGGAGAGATAGCGAGACAGACTCCCGCATGCACCAGGACTGGGATCCACCAAGCAACGCCCATCTGGGGCTGATGCTCAAATCAACCAAGCTATTTTTAGCACCTAAGGCTCACATCCTTAGACCAATGGAGCTATCCTCAGTGCCCAGGACCAACACTCAAACTGATTGAGCCACTGGTTGCAGGAGAGGAAGAGAGAGAATAGGGGGAGAGGGAAAAGGAGAGAAGCAGATGGTCCCTGCTCATGTGTGCCCTGATTGGGAATCAAACCCAGGGCATCTATATGCCAGGCTGATGCTCTATCCATTGAGCCAACCAGCCAGGGCCTCATATATCTTTTCAAATTAGTGTTTTGGGTTTCTTCAGATAAATACCTAAAAGTGAAATTGCTGGGTCATAGTTTGAGGAATCTCCATACTGTTTTCCATATTATTTGCATCAATCTCACCAACAGTGCATGAACATTCTTGGGGAAATATTTAATATTATTTTTTTCCTTTTATTTTTGAGATTGAATTTTATTGGGGTGACACTGGTTAATTTTAACATAATTATACAGATTTCAGGTGCCCAATTCTACAACACATCTCTGTACACCATATTGTGTGTTTGGGGAGGATACCTTTCTGCTCTCTCTTTCCAAGGGGCTGGCTGCCCTATGCCAGATGCAGGCCTTGGCCATAGGTGCTACTTTCTTCTACCAGAGACCATTAGTGTTTACACAGTTGAGAAGCTGCTCTAAGCATAACAAAATGTATAGGAACATGTGCTGCCTAGCCTCAAGAGATTTCAAAGCATCAGCAATTTGGGACCACATATGAACAGCATCCCAAGATTGAAGAGAGATAGACTTTATCTTTTACTCAAGGTTCCTTGGAGAAGGAACCCATTCCTTGATTTCCCTCCTTGGAAATCTCAGCAGGATTTGCATTTTCTGATGGCCCCTCCATGGGCCACCATCAGCATGATTGCCAGGGTCTATTACCTTCTCTAGAAAGGGTGTAGGGGATGGGAGTAGGGTAGTGATATGTGATCTGCATGCCATTATCCCAGAATCCCACAGAATTGACTTTCAATGTTTAGATTATTTTTGTAAGATAACTCTTTTGTGGTAGTCTTTTCCTTCTTTATCTCCCTTTAACACACTATGGAATCAAATGCAACCATATTTTAAGTATTTGCCCCTTATAAGTGTGGTATAATATGAACAGAAAAAAAATGAACATTTCTCCTGCAAAGAATTTTAGAATTTCAGGACGACTTGAATTTCAATTTCTTAATAAGCTAAATTATGTTTTGCTCTTCTGCTCCATGTCGAACCATAATCATATGAGTATTTTTCTGCTCCTCTGGATGCAGATTGCTCTGTAGGTAACATCTCTCCATCTGAGGCTCCCCATGTGTTCTCTCACTCTCTGGCAGAAATGCTTTCTTCTTTTCCCTCAGTAGTGTTGCTATGGTCTCGACTGTCATTTCCTCAGCACCATCTGTAGACTGATATTTTGTGGAAATTTGTGTGGATTCCAACTAAGAATTTAGTTCAACAGGCCAGCATATTTAGTTTTTAGGAGAAAAGAAAGCAATCACTCAGTTCTTATTTTATTTCATTCTCTTTCCCCCCCTCTACTTCTTCCTATTCTCCCCTCACATGGAGATATTCTTATAGATTTGAAATGGAATCAAATTTCCAGGCTGTACAATTGAATTTCAGTAAAAAATTCCACTTACCAGAATGCCCACAATACTAATAGTGTTGTTAAAATAAGACACTTGATTAAAAGGGGGCCCACTTGTCTATATCTTTAATGTGCATTCCTAATGAGTCTTAGCAGGAGGCTGATTCACATGAAAATGCACAATTAGCTCATCCAAGTTTAATATACCATTATCTGCACCCAGGCCCTCTCGTCATTACCATTTGAATGCACTGTTTGCTTTGGAGTTTTGTGCAGGAAACAAATCCCTATATATGGCACACGGCTCTAGACTCTGATTTGTCTGCATTTGCCCTTTAGACAAAAGGCCAAAACAATATGTTCTGTGATGCATTAATTTTCCATCTTTGGCTATTTTTGAAATTGTAATGCAGCACATTTACTTTTCAAAGGGACTTAGTCAGTAGACAATGTAGAAGTGGGTATAGCCAAGGGATTTGTTATTCTTTTCTATCTGGACTGTCCAGATGAAAGGGGTTGCTTTAAAGTGCTGTTGAAACCCAATGAAATAAAATATTACTTGAAAACTGATTTCCCTGCTTTATTGACTCTACATTACCATTGCTGTTTGGAGTCTGAGATAATCAGTTGCCTAAAATAAAAACTGAGAGAAGTTTTATTTAATTCCTATCAAGGTTATCATTTGGCTTCTCATAAATTTTCAGTTTTTTCTGGCATGCAGTGCTCCCATAGTTTTATAATTTCCTCTGTGTTTAGAATTCTTTTTAATCTGAAACAAATGAAATCAATAACAAATTTAAAATTCAATGGGAACATAATATCTTCACAAATGGTGCTGGGACAATTGATATCCATATACATAAGAATGAATTTGGAAACTTAGTTCATATCATTCACAAAAATGAACTCGAAATGAATCATAGGTCTTCTGTAGAATAAACTTAAGCAAAGAGGTGAAATACTTGTACACCGAAAAGTATAAAACACTGAACAAAATTAGAGTAGATATAAATAAATTGGAACACATTTCATGTTCATGGATTGGAATAATCAGTATTGTTAATATGTCCACACTAATTATGTGATCTACAGATTCAGTGCAATTCCTATCAAAGTCCCAATGGCATTTTTACAGAAATTGAAAACATAGCCCTAAAATTCATATGTGTCCACAAAAGTTCTAGGATAGCTTGAACAACCTGAGATAGAACAACAGACCTGAAGGCATCATACTTCCTTATTCCAAAGCCACAGTAATTCATACAGTGTGGTACTGGTACAAAAAAAAAAGAAAAGAAAAGAAAAAAGACATTCAGAACAATAGACCAGAAGTAAGAACCTCAAAACAAACCCACACATACATGGCCAACTGAACTTTCATACAGGGGCTGAAAATACACAATGGGAAAAGGATAGTTTTTTTAATAAATGGTTTTGGAAAAACTAGATATATACATATGTATATGTATATGAGTGAGATTGTACATTTATCTTACATCATACACAACAAACAATTCAAAATGTATTAAAGATTTAAACATAGGACGTGAAACTCTAAGACTCCTATGAGAAAACATAGGGAAAAAGTTTCATGACATTCTTCACAGTGGTTTCTTGGACTTGAATATGATATCAAAAGTACAAGAAAAAAAGCTAGAACAGGCAGATGGGACTACATCATCTGAAGAAGCTTCTGTATAGCAAAACAGACAAGAGAGAGAAAATACAACCTAAAGAATGGTAGGAATTATTTGCAAACTATTTATCTGATAAGGGGTTCATCTACAAAATATTTAAGGAAATTATAGAACTTAATAGCAAAAATTAACAAACACATAATCCATTTATAAATGGACTAAGGACTTGAATGGACATTTTTCCAAAGAAGGACATATACATGGAGACAGGTATATGAAAATAAACTTAACATTTTAATCAGGGGAGTGCAAATCAAAACCATAATAAACTATTACCTCAACCTGTTAGTTAGGATGACATTATAAAAAAAACCCAAACAAACTCACCCCCCAAAAACAAAACAGAAAAGATAACAAATATTGGTAAAAATGTGGAGAAATCGGGACCCTTGTACACCGTTGGTAGGAATGCTAAATTGGGCTTCCATTATGAAAAACGGTATGGAGTTTTCCTTAAAATATTAAAAAATAGGACTGCTGTTGATCTGGCATCTCTATTTCTAGATATATATTCAAAAGGTTTGAAATCAGGATATCAGTGAGATACCTGAACTCCCATGATCATTGCAACATTATTCTTAATAGCCAATGGAGGCAACCTAAAAATATCCATCGGTAGATGAATGAATAAGATAAATGCACAATGGAGCCTTAAAAATGAAGGAAATCCTGACACACAAGATAACATAGGTGAACTTTGAAGATATATATTTATTATACTAAATGAAATAGGCCAGTCATAGAAGGACAGATACTGTATGATTTCACTTATATGAGGTATCTAAAATAGTCAAGCTCATGGAAACAGAGTAGAATGGTGGTTGGCAGGGGCTGGAGGGAGGGGGAAGTAAGGAGTTGCTGTTCAACAGGTATAGAGTTTCAGTTGCCAGGTGAATAAGTTGTAGAGAATTAATATTGAATAGTGCACTTGAAAATTTGTTAAGATGAAACAGAACTGAGAGTCCAGAAATAAACCCACACATATATGGACAATACTTTATGAGAAGAGAGCCAAGGATATACAATGGAGAAAGGACAGTGTCTTCAATAAATGGTACTGGGAAAACTGGACAGCCACATGCAAAAGAATGAAGCTAGACCACTATTTTATACCATATAAAATATTACCTGAAAATTGATTAAAGATTTGAATGTAAGATGCGAAACTAAATTTCCTAGAAGAAAACAGACAGTAAAGTCCTTGACATTGGTCTTAATGATGATTTGGTTAATCTGACTCTAAAGATAAGAAAATAAAAGCAAAGATAAACTAATGGGACTATGGTAGACTAAAAAGATTTTTCTGCACAGCAAAAGAAGCCATCATCAAAACAAAAAGCTACTTACTGATTGGAAGAAGATATTCGCCAATGATACATCTAATAACGGGTAATATATAGAGAATTCATACAATTCAACAACAACAAAACCCTCCAAACAGACTGATTAAAAAATGGGCAGAACATCTGAATAGATGTTTTTGTTCAAAGAGGACATACAGATGGCCACAGGCGCATGAAAAAATGTTCACCATCACTTATTATTAGAGAAATGCAAATCAAAACACACTGAGATATTACCTCATACCTGTTAGAATGGCTATAATGAAAAAGACAAGAAATAAGTGTTGGAGAGGATGTGGAGAAAAAGGAACCATTGTATACTGTTGGTGGGATTGTAAATAGATAACAGCAACTATGGAAAACAATATGGATATTCCTCAGAAAGTTAAGATTAGAACTACTGTACTACATGATCCAGCTATTGCACTTCTGGATATTTATATGAAGAGTATGAAAACACATTAAAAAATATGTGCCCTGGCCCTGGCCGGTTGGTTCAGTGGTAGAGCATCGGCCTGGCGTGCGGAAGTCCTGGGTTCGATTCCCGGCCAGGGCACACAGGAGAAGCGCCCATCTGCTTCTCCACCCCTCCCCCTCTCCTTCCTCTCTGTCTCTCTCTTCCCCTCCAGCTGCCAAGGCTCCACTGGAGCAAAGTTTCCCCAGGTACTGAGGATGGCTCCGTGGCCTCTGCCTCAGGCGCTAGAGTGGCTCTGGTTGCAACAGAGTGATGCCCCGGATGGGCAGAGCATTGCCCCCGGTGGGCGTGCCGGGTGGATCCCGATCGGGTACATGCGGGAGTCTGTCTACTGCCTCCCCGTATCCAGCTTCAGAAAAAAAAAAATATGTGCCCTTTTTATTGCAGCATTATATACAATAGCCAAGATATGGAAATAACCTCAGTGTACATAAATGGATAAATGAAGAAGATTTAAATATATATATATACACACACAATGGAGTATTATGCAGCCATAAAAGAATGAAATTTTGCCATTTGTGACCATATGGATTGACCTTGAGGGTATGATGTTACTTAAAGTAAGTCAGAAAGAGAAAGACAAATACCATATGATTTTACTCATATGTGGAACAATTGAAAAAACCCAAACAAATGAACAAATATTTAAAATAAAAATATAGTTTCAGAATATGGATCAGTGGTTACCTAAGCAGAAAGGATTTTTGAGGTTGGTGAAAAGGGTGAAGGGGGTCAACTGTATGGTGATGGATGCAACTAGAGTTTTGGGGGTGACTACTTTGTTGTGTATACAGATGTCAAATTATAATGTACACATGAAACATATATAATAATGAAACAGGATTTTCAAAATTAAAAAACCCCCACATTGTTTAGAGGGTATATCTTGTATTAAATCTTCTTACCACAATAAATAAACAAAACACAATAGGGACCAATCCTCCAAGAGCAAGTTCATTAAACTCCAAACTTGAGACTAGTTTTAAAATGTGAGAACATTTCTAATGAGAGTTATAAAATAAATCAACTGAAACATTAAAATATAAAGAAATATAAACTTCACATATATACATGTTTATATATACATTATACAATAGCACTTCCAAATAAGTGGATAAATGCAGTGTAAAAGGACTTATAATACGGGCCACAATTCATAGAGTGTGTTTTGCATTGCCTTAATGTGACATGACTTGAGAACTTGGAATGTGCCTTTACTTTGGATGTAAAATGGTAAGAGTCTCCAGCAAACACTAGTAAATGATTATTGTGAAAATCATTAAATGAAAGCCTGTTTAATCACCTAAAGGTAAACCAATCTCCCTTCCATCTCTATCCCAAACCTCTCTATTTCTCAAATTTTCATTCTTATTTCTCAGACTTCATCTTTGAGTCTCAAGTCTATGGGGAACATTAAAAAATGTATTCATAAATATTGTGATGTAAGGGATGTAATATAAAAATATCTTTTATTTTCAATATAGTAATTAACTAGCAAATAGCAATAACAACAACAATAAAACCAGGATCTTGACTGGCTGACTGATTTCCAGGGAACAACTAGGGATTTATTTATCCAACTTCTAAATGAGGATATTCATAATTGTGGGGAAAATGTCCTTTTGAAGAAGTGAGTGTGGTCTACTGAGTGTGACTTTAGAAAGACTTCTTAGTAGGTTTAATTAATTTCCTTGGTCAAAATATGATGTGATTTTACTTTTATGATAAAACTATTTAAATGAGCTCCATTCATTTTATAAGGGTTAATAATGTGCCAAATAGTTAATTTCCATTCTAATTCTACATCTTATCCTCAGCAGATATAATATTAAAGAGCTAATCTAGAATAATAATAGAGTAGTATTTTGTCTGTTATTAATTTTAAAATAGCATTTTCTAGAAACAGTCATTTTCTTTGTTTAACATTTCTTCTGTCTGTGACATTAGTAAAAAAACTCAGTTTGCCAGAATTAAATAAAAATCTGATTAAAGAAGAGAGATGGGATGTAAGAGGGGAGGAAAGGTCATCTCTAATAAAAGCTGCTTGTAGGTCAATCTCACACCAGAACTGAGCTATTTGTGGAAGCGGTTGGAGACCAGAAGAGAACTTAGTGGTGAAGAGACCATTGGCATGGCTGAACACAAAAAAGAAGCAAGTAGATGTTTGCCTAACTTACCTGGTCGGTTGGCTTAGGGGTAGAGTGTTGGCCCAGCATGTGGATGTCCTGTGGTTGATTCCCGGTCAGGGCACACAGAAGTGTCCATCTGCTTCTCCACCCTTCTCACTTCTCTCTCTCTCTCTTTTCCCCTCCTGCAGCCATGGCTTGATTGGAGCGAGTAGGCCCTGGGCACTGAGGATGGCTCCATGGCCTCTAACTCAGGCTCTAAGAAGAGATTGGTTGCTGAGCAGCAGAATGATGCCCCAGATGGGCAGAGCATTGCCTCCCCGTGGGCTTTCTGGGTGGATTCTGGTTGGGGCACATGTGGGAATCTGTCTCTCTGCCTCCCCTCCTAACACTGAATGAAAAAAAAAAAGAAACACCCATAAACCAGAAATGTGGATATGTCTTCTGCCTACAACGCATCAATCTACTTTAGAAGGAGCTTAATGGGAAGAGTTTCTTGTGCCTTTTATGCTGTTGTTCTCTCAGAACAATACCAGGCTGACTTGCCAGATGGGAGAGCTGGTTTCCAAGATAAAGGAAGTAGGGCTCCATCCAGTCAAGACCTAGTTGACAGATGAATCCAAGGATGTTGAAGTTTCAAGTGGATATGACCTTAGCTATTGATACAACTAATGAGTTCTTCATCATGTCTGATGACTGGAAGAACATCCAGTGTAAGAATATTAAACAGAAGCTGTAAATGTGTGTTGAGAGGTTCAGCTACTCAATTTTGTGTCTTGGGCTCCCCTCAATTCACTTCTGGCAGCCATTACTGGAAGCTGTATGTGGGACAAAGCAAAGAATCAGACCTGGGAGTTTGCTGATAATCTGTCACCAACAAAGAGATATCCACCTGCCTAGACCTTAAGTTGGAGACAAGAAAGCTGCTTCTCTACCAGCATTGAGCCATGGATTGCTCTCTGGGTAAAGACACGGTGACACCCAGTGGGACTTTTCCTATCCGGAAAATTTCCTTTTGTGAAATCAGTGATGGAACTAATATCTTTATATTTACCAAAATTTCAGTTTCTGATCCACTGTTAAACATTATTTTCTCTTTTGAATCTAGGTAAATGATGTTCAAAGCTCTCTGAGTAGCTGACTTTTTTTTTTTTAAAGCTTTTTTTTTTTTTTACTGAATTTACCAGAAGTGACATTGGTTAGTTAAGCCATACAGGTTTATCTGTCTTGTGATAAATCTGAAATTCCATTCCTCTGTCATAACCAGACAAAGACCAATAACAAAATACATATTTTTATGGCAAATGTTTTTGTGCTCATAGCTATAACTATGATCTTTCCCACTTAGTACACACATTAGACAAATTTTTGGCAAAAATATAGAACATTTATGATTCATAAACACAAATATCTAATTCAAACATAAATTTTATTTTAGTTTTTAATTAAATTTATTGGGGTGACACTGATTAATGTAATTATATAGGTTTCAAGTGCCCAGTTCTACAATAGATCTCTGTACACTGTGTTGTATGCCCCCCAAGTCAAGACTTTAACCATCACCCAAACAATTTTTTTTTAAAAGTTAAATATGGCCCTGGCCGGTTGGCTCAGCGGTAGAGCATTGGCCTGGTGTGTGGAAGTCCTGGGTTCGATTTCTGGTCAGGACACATAGGAGAAATGCCCATCTTCTCCACACTTCCCACTCTCCTTGCTTTCTATCTCTCTCTTCCCCTCCCACAGCCAAGGCTCCATTGGAGCAAAGTTGGCCCAGGCGCTGGGGATGGCTCCATGGCCTCTCTGCCTATGGTGCTAGAATGACTCCAGCCTCAACGGACAATGCCCCAGATTGGCAGAGCATTGTCCCCTGGTGGGCATGCCCGGTGGATTCCGGTCAGGCACATGCAGGAGTCTGGCTGACTGCCTCCCCACTTCTAACTTCGGAAAAATCCCCCCCCCCCAAAGTTAAATATTATGGTCAGAAAATACCATTGATAATAAAACATAAACATACCAAGTACCAGAATAAATCTAGTAAAGCATACATACACCATCTAAAAGAAAATTATAAAACATTTATGAGAGTATTTACAGAAAGCTGAAAAAATAGCATGGCAAGGGATTGTAAGATTTAATATTGTAAAATGGTATCCCCTCCACAAATGTTTATAGATTTAATTAACCCACTCTTGAAATTATTGCCAGAATTTTACAAGTTGATTTTAAAATACAGCCAGATCAAATAACTGTGAATAGTTAAGAAAGTCTTGAAGAAGAACAAAGTTGGAAGGATTATTCTATCATATGATGATAGTCATGATAAAGCTACTATACATCATACAGTGTGGTACTGGTGTTAGTATATAGACAATTGGATCATTGGGATAAAATACAGTGTGTCTGTAAAGTCATGGTGCACTTTTGACTGGTCATAGGAAAAGCAGAAAAAGATGATAGAAATGTGAAATCTGCACCAAATAAAAGGAAAACCCTCCCAGTTTCTGTAGGATGATGTGGCAGCGTGTGCGCATGCGCAGATGATGACATAACACCGTGTATACAGCGGAGCAGCCCATGGCCATGCCAGTCGAGATGTGGACAGTACAGAGGAAAGTACAGTGTGTTCTGTGGCTTGCTAAATTCGAATCCGTGACCAAAGTGCAACGTGAATATCGGCGCATTTATAATGAAGCGCCACCACATAGGAATAACATTACTCATTGGGATAAGCAGTTGAAGGAAACCGGCAGTTTGATGGAGAAACCCCGTTCTGGTAGGCCATCAGTCAGTGATGAGTCTGTAGAGGCTATACGGGATAGCTACCTAAGGAGCCCTAAAAAATCTGTGCGTGAGCCCACATCGAACTGCACTGAATAGGTATGAAACTGGGAGAGTTTTCCTTTTATTTGGTGCAGATTTCACATTTCTATTGTTTTTTGTTGCTTTCCTGTGACCAGTCAAAAGTGCACCATGACTTTACGGACACACTGTGGAATCCAAAAATGAACTAACACTTTGAGGGCTATAGATGAAGTTTATTCTTTGCAGTGGCAAAGGAAATTATTTTCCAAAGATGTTGCTGGGTCAGTTGGATGCCCAAATGGCAAAAAAAAAAAAAAAAAAGAATGTCTATGTTACAGCATAATCCAAAAGCAATTTCAGGTAGATCATGGATCTTAAAGCAACAGTAAAAACAGTAATGTCTCAGGAATAGATTGAATGAAAATATCTTTTGAACTTGTATAGAAAAAGTTTTATTTATAATTATACAAAAGCACTAGTTAAAAAAGAAATGAATGATATATTGAAGTACATTAAAAGAAAAAAAGACTTTCACTAACCAATGATATCATTAAAGTTAGTGAAAGTCAAGTCAGAATAGAGTTATTTATACCACATATAATTAGAAAAGTTTGCATATCCAGAATATGTAAGAGAACTTCTTCAAATCAATAAAAAGATAACAGTAAGAAAAAATGAAAAAGAGAATGGAATAATCACTTTTAATGAAAAGATATCTCACATTTACAACAACATGGATGGACCTTGATAACATTATTCTGAGTGAAATAAGTAAATCAGAAAAAACTAAGAACTATATGATTCCATACATAGATAGGACATAAAAAAGACTCAGAGACATGGACAAGAGTGTGGTGGTTACTGGAGGGGGGGGCACAAAGAAAACCAGATAGAAGGTGACAGAAGACAATTTGACTTTGGGTGATGGGTATGCAACATAATCAATTGTCAAAATAACCTGGAGATGTTTTCTCTGAATCTATATACTCTAATTAATCAATGTCACCCCAATTAAAATTAATAATAAAGGGGAAAAAAAGATACCTCAGTGGCTATTAATGTAAGAAAGAATTCTCAGCTTCATTAGTCATCAGGGAAATTCAAATTTAAATCACAAAGCCATACCATTGCATACTAAATGGCTGAAATTAAAAAAAAACATGTAATACTAAATACTTAAGAGTATGTGGATTAATTTAGGTTCTACTTCTGATGGGTCTATAAACAAGCACAACTACTTTGAAAGAGCACTTATTCTTTTCTACTAAATTTGAGCATCAGCATACCCCAACTTCCTAAAATTTTTATTAGTAATTAGGCATTCAGTCTAAATGTTTATGTGTGTGACACACGCAAATGTTAAAGAGCATATTACATTAATAGTTGAAACTAGATAACCCAAATGTACATCAATTTATATCAACTGTAAAATGAACAGAAAGCACACATCTTCACACCTTCTAAAACTCTCTGCATCATTGGGAAGGGCAACGAGTTGCATACTTCTCATACAAAATGCTGAATATCTTTACCTTATTATAAGCTTGTTATTAATTTGCCTTTTCCTTCTTCCTTCTTCCTCTTGGCATGTGGTTTGGAAAGTTTGTTCCAAATGCCATGAGCATTACCTCCCAGAGGGAGCTGTGTTCTCTGTTGTTGTTTTTTTTTAATTGAATTTATTGGATGACACTGGTTAACATAATTATACAAGTTTCATGTGCCCAACTTGTAACCTGTTTTTTTGTTGTTGTTGTTGTTTTTTTATTTTATTTTTTTCCAGAGACAGAGAGAGAGTCAGAGAGAGAGATAGACAGGGACAGACAGACAGGAACGGAGAGATAAGAAGCATCAATCATTAGTTTTTCATTGCGCGTTGCAACACCTTAGTTGTTCTTTGATTGCTTCCTCATATGTGCCTTGACCACAGTCCTTCAGCAGACCGAGTTACCCCTTGCTGGAGCCAGCGACCTTGGGTCCAAGCTGGTGAGCCTTGCTCAAACCAGATGAGCCTGCACTCAAGCTGGCGACCTTGGGGTCTCGAACCTGGGTCCTCTGCATCCCAGTCTGCCACTCTATCTACTGCGCCACCGCCTGGTCAGGCTTGTAACCTGTTTTTACATTACCATGTAATTTGGAGGGATTTACATTTTGCTTTGGAAATTTATTTGCTAGTTGCTAACTTGAAGAGCATTATTTCTGTACTTCTCATATTTTATTATGCAAATAATTTAAGAAGTGACATTAAAATACATTTGTAGGGGTGGTATAAGTACTTTTTAGGCAAATTTTTATATTTTATAACCTAATATTTGCATTTTATTTTAGCTAAAAGATAAAAGATGAGGGGATGCCACAGGATTTGGGAAACAATTATGTTCAAAATTACGATTCATGGTGGTTTAACAGGTATATTCTTATCTTCAGCTTTTTATATGTCAATTATACTTCAATAAAGTGGTTTAAACATTATGTCTCATGGAATGAGGATAAAGATTCTTTTAGCTTTTCACATCATCTTTGGTGACTGAGCCAGGTTAACTGGTGGAAGGGATAGGTTATAAGCAGGCTTTGAGAAAGAATGTGTTCATTACTTACAAAAAACTACATTTTAGTTATGTATTCTTATTATGCTTTCCTTAGCACTGACATGTTCTGGTGTTAAACTCTTCATTTTATTTTGAGAGGAATTTTCTCCTGTGAAAGTATTTCTGTATCAATGGGAAAAAGATCTTGACTTGTGCTTGAGGGTAGCTTGCCCCAAAGAGAGGTAATAAAATAAACTTTGAACAAAAATAGTATTTTAAAAGTGCTGAGGGGACCTGAAACTATATTCTCTGTTCCTGTGGAGAATAAAACTATTTTTTCCTATTAGAAAAATATTGGGTACCTTAAGAGATGTTACTTTTATGTTCTAAAGAATGTTATTTATGGTGATTGCTTGGCTAAAAGGACACACAGAGTGTGTTCTCACCTTCCTGCATCCACCATAAATGCATAAGGCAGACTCTGCCTTGGCTCAAGATCTTATCACAAACATTTCCCACAACTACACAGAATTTTACAGTTGAGTGAAATTAAAAAAAAGTTAATCAGTTGAAGGTACTAACAACCAGGAAGGTCTAGGACTCTACTGGATATATAGTCATACAGTTGATGGTTAATAAATACATATTATTTTATTTTTTTTGAGAGAGAAAAAGAGCAAGGAAGAGATAGAGAGAGTGAGAAACACCAACTTGTAGTTGCTTTTACTTTTGTTGTACATTGATTGCTTCTTGTATGTGCCTTGACTGGAGATCAGACTTCAGGCTCAAGCTGAGCCAACAACTCCACTCAAGCCATCAACTTTTGGGCTTAAGCCAGAGACCTTTGGGCTCAAGCTGGTGACCTTTGGGATTGTGTTGATGATCCTTTGCTCAAGCCAGTGACCTTGGGGTTTTGAACTGGCAACCTCACCTACTGTGATACTACCGGTTAGGAAATAAATACATTTTAAATAAATAGAGGTTTAATCTCTTTCCTAAGGAAAAACTGCTAGCTAGTATCTGAACCAGAAGTAGATGCCAAGTGCAGTTTTCTATTACATTAGTTACATTGTTATGTTTAACCTGTTTGACTTTAGAACTAAGGTAAATATTTAAGGACAAAGAAACATATTTTCTTGATAGATTTGTTTTCATGAACATTTGCTCTTTGATGAAATTATTTAAAATGGTCACTGGATCCTTAGTGTTTTTCTGGCGTATTTTGCATGTCAGATGAAAGACTTTGCCCTGGTTACAGGGCTCGAAGCGCAGAGGATTGTCAAATGGAGCACTAGGCTAGAAGTCAGTTTGGGGGCTTGATCCAGTTAGGAGATTCCTCAGCACTGTTTTACTACAGCTAGACACGAGTCTGGGATCTCTAGGTGGGCAGAGTGGCTGATGGAGAATATGATACTGTGTTTCCTACTCTGAAAATAAAGAAGACCCTGGGAAAGTGCTTATGTGTTTGCTCATTAGCTGGTGCAAAGACTTACATACACAGATAGCTTTCCTGAGGAAGAAGCAGGAGTCCGTCTAGAAGAGAAATGTGTGAAAGCCACAGCCCCACATTTAAGTAAGTCTTTCTATTCTTCTGTTTTAATTTTGGGGGTATTATACAATATAATTTAACCAAATTGGACGCAATGGTAAATACAATTACTTTTGATTTTTCTGCTGCTACTACATACTAATTTAGGAAAAGATTGTTCTGCCTGGGTCAGTCTTGTCTGAAGGGTAAGTAGGTGTTGTGTGTCAAAGACCACAGTAACCATCAGCAACTATTTATATAAAGTTGCCCTTTATCCATATACTCTCCCTTTCCTAAAATGTTTTCTTTTTTTGGCAGTGGAATATATGAATAGAGCTGATTATTCTATAAGAAGCACATAAAAGAATAGAGACTTGATGGGACAAGGAAGGCAGACACATGTTATTGGGAAATTGAATAATAAAAATAGACATTTGGATAATTGCAGCAGATGGCTTGACATGAAACAGAACAGTGCCAATGTAGAAAATGCTGCCTCTTTTGAAAACAGTAGATAGAGCTGTATTTATTCAAAATATCCAGTTTTTATGTAGACAGACACAAGTGCCACAAATTTATTATTTTAATACTGTACTTACAATGGCCTAATTTGTATGTGTGTCTGAAAATAAAGTGTTTAAAATAGAATTGTATAAATAGAAATATATACAATGTATATGGTAAGCAACTATTACAAAGGACTTGATAAATTTATAGAAGGTTGTGTCCTTTCAAAAAAAGTCTCATATACAGGGTGGGACAAAAGTAGATTTACAGATAAGAGTATACGGAACAGTTTATTCTTATACTATTATTTATTAATTATTGTATTATTTTCTATACGAACAACTGTAAGCCTACTTTTGCCCCACTCTCTATGCTATATTCTTATAACCAACTGACTTTAATGTCTAGGTCAAGATGCCCCTGGGCTTTGGAGGACCAGTTGATATCATTGCAAATCCTGTTTGTCTTTGGCACACTGTGTTTATGTCTTCCTGATTATGTTCCTGGCTCTGCTTGGGGCCTTGCATGTGCCTTCTTTTTTTATTTACTCCTTCCTAACTCCTTGTCTGGCTCTGAATCAGTTTCTGTCTCATTTCTGCTGCAGAGCATTTAGGAATCTGAACCGTTGTTCAATCCGTATTCTTTGGAGGGTCACTGTGAATGGTCAAGTGGGCAACTAAGGCATGACAAGGTTTCCAATAACACTGATTGCTTTTCAGGCCGAAGCTGGAGTTTGACTTCCTTAGGACATTGACCTTTGGTTCTCCTCAGCCCTAGCTGGTTATCTCATGTCTGAGCAGACCGCCTGCAGGGAGAAGCGAGCAGCCTGGACACCTGTGAGGAGCCCTGTGGTCAGCCCCTCCTCCACACACCATATGGTAGCCATCACACTTAAAATTTTTTTCTTTATTGAATTTATTGGGGTGACATTGGTTGATAAAATTATGTAGGTTTTAAGTGTATAATTCTGTAATACATCATGTGTTCAATTTTTAATTTTTGAGTCATTGGCAAGGAAAGGTATTCAGCAATCATGAAGACATCACCACTATACCTGTTTCATGTCTAGTGTGCTAGTTTTACATGAGGGTTAAAGGTGAGTACAGAAGACTACACTGATAAGTTCTTGTTTGCTGTGCTTCAGGGATATAGTAGTAGACTGACTGCTTCCTACTTTGTTGTTCTTTCCGTATCGGAGAACTTGGAAATGTCAGACCCTCAAGATCAGCCTGTGGAGGCGACAACTCCAGGACCAAGGTCAGGCTTCAGTAAGGGTGGGGTGTTTTGATTAGTGTATCCTCATAACATCCCACTTTGTCAGACTGGAAATACGCTTGCAAATATTCCCGATCTTTCAATCACTAGTCTGTGCAACAGAAAAGTTTGAGCATCTGTTATATCTCATGCATGCTATCTCCACTTCCATAGTGCTTACATTCTAGTGGGGGAGACAAATAAATAAAATAATTGTGATAGCTGCTAAGTGCTATAAAGGAAGCAAGTGGCACAAATAGCAGATTTGCAAAATAAGCCTGAATTAGGTAAGATGAGCTGGAAGACTTTATGTAGTCTATATTTGAGATAAAAAATAAAGAATGAAAAGGGTGAAATTTGTCTGTGAGTCAATGGAAGGACATTTAGGGTAGAGAAAAACTGCATATACAAAGGGCCTGCTGTAAACATTATAGTATGTTCAGGATACTGAAGATGATCAGTGTGTTACAGCATGTACTGTAGGATGAGTAATGTAGGGGATGTTAGAGGACAATAGGGATTAGATCATACAGATCCTGTTGTGTACAGTAAGGAGTTTATATCCTTGTACAAGAGGAAGCCATTAGATTGCCTTAAAGAGGGAAAGGTAGTTTTTAAGATTATTTTTGCTGAGGTGTAGAAAATAGACCAGAGGGGGAAAGAGTAGAAGCAGAAATATGACGTAGGAGAGTATTACAACAGTCCAGGTAAGCTCTGATGGTAGCCAGAAAATAAGGTGGTGGCCATTAAGATGGAGATGTGGCCCTGGCCGGATAGCTAGGTTGGTTGGAGCATCGTCTCGACATGTGGGGATAATGGGTTCGGTCCCCAGCCAGGGCACATGCAGAGCAGGTTGATGTGTCTCTCTTTCTTTCTCCTTTCCTTCTTTCTAAAAAATAAATAAATAAAAAATGATGGAGACTCAAATATATGAATTCATATATGTCTTGACAATAAAATTAAATCTACTTGCAAGAACGTTATGCTTATTGAAGGAGGTTCCTGGCTTGAGTGAATGGTTGGATGGTAGTGGACTTCACTCTCCTGGGAAAGATCAGAAGGGAAAGAGATTTGGGAACTCTCTTTAGCAGGGATAGAACTGCTAACAAGTTCCCTACAGTCTCCTGGCTCCAGGAGTAGAAAGCTCTAATCTTAGCTTGGTCTATGGCCACCCAAAAGAGATTACATACTCCAAATTTTGAGAGGCTAGATCTGGCCATATTATTATTTTTTTGGACAATGAAATATTGAAGTGACAGGTGAAAATTTGTGTTAAGTGTTCTTAAAGGGAAGAAGTTTACATGCTCTTTATTCCTTTGCACTTGCTGAAATAAGGATGGAATGGCTGGAGCTGTAGCAGTCATACTGGACCATGAGGTGGAAATCATCTGTTAAGTGTCTTTGAGCATCAAGCTAAAGGTTATTGGGGCACCAGTCTGGACTGCTTGTCTTTATATTGATATGAAAAAGGAATAATAATATATATTTTTTTAATTTTTCTGAAGTGAGAAGCAGGGGGAGGCAGACAGACTCCCGCATGTGCCTGTCCAGGATCCACCTGGCATGCCCACCAGGGGGCGATGCTTTGCCCATCTGGGGCGTTGCTCTGCTGCAACGGGAGCCATTCTAGTGCCTGAGGCAGAGGCCATGGAGCCATCCTCAGCACCTGGGCCAACTTTGCTCCAGTGGAGCCTTAGCTGCAGGAGGGGAAGAGAGAGATAGAGAGAAAGTAGAGGGGGAAGGGTTGAGAAGCAGATGGGTGTTTCTTCTGTGTGCCCTGGCCAGGAATTGAACCCAGGACTTCTACATGCTGGGCTGACTCTCTACCACTGAGCCTACCGGCCAGAGAAATATTCTGTCATTTTTAAAGTAACTTATATTTGGTATTTTGTCACTCAGATATGACCCAAAAACTAACTGATGAGAGAACAGGTAATATGTCTGAGAGTTATGAGACTTCCACATTGAGAGATCAGGTGAACACGTAGATATGCAAGTCTGGACCTCAGAGAAGCACATACATGACAGGGCAGTGAAACTCACCACATAGTGATTGTATTGAATTCATGAGAATGAATGAGTTAAACTAGGGAGAAAAGAAAAGAGGACTTAGCTGTGATCCCTTAGTAATTCCAACATTCAAGAAGAGAAATAGAAGGAAGGACTGGATACTACGAAGGGAATATCTTATGATATAAGGGAACAGTCAGGTACATGGCATTACAAAGATTTATGGGAGGGTTTACAAAAATAAGGGATTAATGTACTCCTTATAATTCTGTTGAGGTAGCAAGTACAGTGAGGAGGGAGAAATGTCCACTATGATTAATGATACAGAGGTCACTGGTGAGCCAGCAAGAATGGTGCCTGTTGAGAACTGGGGTGGGTCAAAAGTTAGGCATTAGGGACCATATATATATAATTTTGATTTAGTTGTATTTATTGTTAGGTGATCGAAATTTAAGTGAGTGAGTTTGCTGAAATAATCCAACTTAAAGATAGATAAGGAGGGAATAACCACATGAAGGATGGGTTTGGAATGGACTTACAAGGTAGAATCCAAGGTATTAGGTATTAGGTCATGGAAAGTGTTAGGTATTCTGTGAGTATATGGGACATTTACTCCCTTGTGACAGGAAGAAGGAAATGGATTCAAGGGTAGGTAGGCATGTAGATTTGTTGGTGGAAAATTGAGTGTATTCATGTATGTTCACTTTCATTTTCTCAATGATATAGGAGGTAAGAAAAATCAGTTGTGGAGAGGATAAGTGAAAGTATTTTGATGTATAAATAAATGTATAAATTAGAATTAGGGGAAGGCCAGAGCATTACCTTCTCCCTCAACAATTCTTGCCCACGAAGTTGTAGACACAGTACCACATCCCTTTAATTAGGTACTTGGTAAGCAAAGGACAGTGCTATTTTCTAAGCTGTATGTCAGCTCCTTTATAGAAAGTTGTCATAAATGTGTATTATTAATAACTCTATTAGAAAAGAAACTTCCCGTGCTCCCTGCAACATGATCTCAGAACAGCTACCTTCCCACACCGAGATCAGCAACTGCATAAACAATTACTGTTCATGAAGAGAGTCTAAATATTCCTCACACAAAACTTTTCTCAACCTTGCTCATTGCCTCACTTTCCCTAATTGGAGATGGATTCAGGCCAGAGATAATTGTACTCAGCTATGGGGCAGATGGCTTCATAGGGATTCACTGAGCCACTTGTAACGTAAATACTTCAGAAAATAATACAAAGGGCAGAGTAACTGAAGATGATTTAGATCACTATGCTTGCCATAAAAAATGCATCTAAAAATTGTAATGACTTTGTATGGTGACAGATGGTTACTAGATGTATCATGGTGATCACATCACAAGGTATACATATGTAGAATCACTATGTTGTGCACCTGAAACTAATATAGTATTGTATGTCAACAATCTTTTAATAAGTGGTTAGATCAACATTAATGTTTGAATCAACACTTTGCTCTATTTCTTTTGGGGAAGCAAAACAATAGAATTAAAAAAAAGTGAACAAAGTCATCAAGGCTCAGTTTTGACTTTTAAAAGTAAAAACAGCTTTTTAATTTTTTAAACATTTCTTTAGACAGTAGCTATAGTCACAGATCGACAGATCATCCTGAATTTGCACTATGTATCTTATTGTTGAGATACAAAGAGCAAATTAAAGCTAAAATTAAATGTATTTATTATAATATAATGTTCACACTTTTTTCCCCCCATAGATTTCTAAAGTAATCTAGGGGATAAAATCAGTACTGAACACTATATCAAGCAAGAAAAATTACCAGATTTGTGTGTAAAGTGGGGAGAGGCATTTGATGGAGCTGATATCATTGTCTTGCAGTAAACTCATTTACTCCCTTGGAAAACAGTCACTCTTCCAGTAGATTTTCAAGAATCAAGGTCACACTTGCTTAGGATTAGTGGGCAGGCATTTTGTAAAACTGCAGAAGATTTCGAATGTTTTTTTACCTGTCTTCTTCCCTCATGCCACAAGATGTCACATAAAAGCCCCCCCAAATCCATTGAAAAAGGAGTTTTTGATTTGCATATAGTCACACTTCAAAAATTAGGCCCAATATAAGAATTAGAGAGTCAGAATTTGAACCAGGCCTGTTTGTCTAAACTTGATGTGAGTTTTTCCTGCCACGTTTAAATGTGATCATATAATTTTACAGCTCTGGATCTTGACATTCTAAACTCTACTTAGAAAGTTCTTCCCTCTGTTTGGTGCACTGCTATTTATATGCCTCTTGGTTCCAAGCATGTCTTAAGTGTAATTTCTTCTATAGGAGCTTCCCTTCTCTTCCATCTTAGCTCGGCAGTCACGTGCTGACATGAACAGCACTTGGGTTCTCCTGCTAGTGCTGCACTTAACACATAAGCCAGCTGTTAACAGAGGCTTCAAGTATACACACATCTCAGACACACACTTTCATATTGTATTAAAATGCAAATTGTAAAAAAACAAACAAACTTGGCACTTGATACAGGAATTGTCATTATTAAAAATGGGCGAACTTACATATGGCTTGATAAGGAATAACATTTTGTATTTTTTTTATAAGTAAAGCCATTAATACAAAGTATACTTTGAATCTATTGACAGTAGAAAGCTCAAGTAGGCTTCTTTCTAGTGAAAATATTTCAGAGAAATCACTACAATTTCACATCTCTAATACACAGATGAAAAAGAATTAAATATATTTGGAATCAAAATTTCACAGTGGCAGGGAACACAAAACAGGGTCTTTAGGACTTCATAAATATGAAATAATTTTAAAAGTTCCTGTTTCTAGCTTGAAGCCTAGGTGTAGCTGAGATTTGTGAATTTCCTTTATATAATCTTCACAAATAAGGACTTCAGAATGTTTACTTAAGTTCTTTTTCTTACTGTGGTTCTTTTTTCCAATGAAGTAACAAACTTAATTATTCCAAGGGACCCCTTATGTGTCCAGTCACACTCCAGGGCAATAACTCAACAAAATTACACATCATGGCCAGTCATGGTCCTATGGCTCACCCAAACATAGTGGTTATTATGAAGATTAAAGTTGTGATTTTTTTTAGGTACTACTGTTGCCTTTTTACCCTTTAAGAAGGTGAATAGAGCAAATATTTGTAACTATACAGCCAGCTAGTCCAGGAAAAGCCCTTGGAACCTGACATATTTCTTTTGAGATAGAATTGAGAAGTGAGCTCTTATATATAGTGTGTGCTCCACTGCAAAGTTGAATTGGAGCTTTTTAATGATGAGAATTTATAGTTGTAACACCATCCTATTGTAATGGAGACTTGGAGTCAATGCTACGGCAAGTGTGGGAAGGGAGAGAGGTTTATTTCTGCCTAAAGCCTCAGAAGTAAATTTAGAGCAATCTCAAAGGAAGACCCTTCCATGAATGACCTGCTCTCTTTTGTACTCTTGTCTGTTGCTATTTCAAGATGCTGTTTTGTTACTGCTAACAGCCATTCCAAATTTGATCAACAGAGGTTTCTCAAGAGAATGTGGGTATGCTTTTTATCTTCGGGGCTGTTCCGTTTATCTTTAACTTTAAACTGCCTCAAAGTAATTAGTTTGATTTGATGCATTAACAGAAAGTAATCCTCAAAACTCTTAATGGAGAAACACTGATAAAAGAAAAAAAGAAAAGAAAGATAAAGAAAAATTGCTCTTAATTTTCTCATGTTTAAAGAATACAAAATGATAAATTTTACTTACTCATAAAATTGTTATCTGTATGTAGAATACATGGCAGAACTTGGAAATAAACAAAAGATAAAAAGCCCCAATAACAATAACACTCTAGTATATAGCATGGTTTTATATGCTCTGAAAAATGTAATCATATGGTTTACAAAATTTTAAAAGCAGATTTCTTTGTGCTTATATTATTGCCACATCAACAGTCATGCAAACCATACCTTGGCCATATGTCTAATAAGAGGTAGTGATATTAATTTATAAGTTACTACCTTGAAGCTGTTGGTTTTGATATTAATAGAATTATTTTTGATGTATGAAAAAATTTCTTTTTGTTGTCCTTTAAAATAAGTTATTCAGATAAATGTCTGTGGTTTGGAGAAGTCAACATCTTAAGGGAAATGAATCACCCCCACCCCATGCAACTCTGAGGGTTGCCAACCTCATCTCTTGGGGGGGGGGTTGACCAATCTTTGAAGATGGAAACCACCTCATTCAGTGTTTTTCTAATGCTCTTGTGGGAGTTCTAGGGCATGTGTGGCTCCCTAAAGTCACTTTGGTAAGCTGTGGGAAGAGGGAAATGACAGACTTTTCTTATACCCTGTTAACCACAATAGCATTTAAGTATTTTGTTCACAGTCAGGATCAGGTATTATTTAAAGAAAGTTTATGCAGTACAATAGAGTTTGAAAAATGTTGACCTAGTACCAAACATTAATTTATACATGCTGAAACTAGCACACAAGGAGTTACATCTCCTCAGTTACAAGTCAGTATGACAGAATTAGGGCCAGACAGTTATTTCTGCACTTGATATCTATCTTTACCTCCCTTTCTTCTGCTCATCCCTGCTTCTTTCTTCCTCCCTGCCTCCCTCCTTTTCTTAACTTCATTCACTGTATTTTGGGTAAACACAGCATGTTTGACATACGTTGCATGCCACGGTGGGCACTGAGAAGTACTTTTAAAAGACACATAATAAGTGAACAGATCAGAAAATAATCTGAAAGAGACCTTGAGCACACAGTTGAGCATATTACTGTAAGATAATCAGTTGCCGTTCCTTAGTCATGGTACACTAGTGAAGCGTTTGAACTCTGCAATCAGATATATCTTCAAGTCTTTTCTTCCCCACTGATTAGCTGTGTGACCTTTGATAAGTTTCTTACTGTGGCTTGCTTCAAAATTCCTAGATAAGGGAGAGGCGATCAGACAAGCTCCAACTCTTTTTCCTGCTGATAAATCCATGTAAATGTATGTCTATGTAAAGGAAAAAAACATTCTCCTATACCAGGGGTCGGGAACCTGTGGCTCACGAGCCAGATGTGGCTCTTTTGATGGCTGCATCTGGCTCGCAGACAAATCTTTAATAACAAAAATAATAACGTTAAAAATATAAAACATTCTCATGCATTACAATCCATTCATTTCCTACCACTCATGTTCATGATTGCGGGTGGCTGGAGCCAATCACAGCTGTCCTCCGGGACAACACCAAATTTTTATTGGATAATGCATAATGTGCACGGGTTGTTGTATGGTTTCACGGAATTACATTTTAAAATATGTGGCATTCATGGTTCTCTCAGTCAAAAAGGTTCCTGACCCCTGTATACTCATAGCACTCTGATACCAAGTGTGTGTAGGGTTTTCCCACACTAATCAATTATTATTATTATTATTTTTATAGGGACAGAGAGAGAGAATCAGAGAGAGGGACAGATAGGGACAGACAGACAGGAATGGAGAGAGATGAGAAGCATCAATCATCAGTTTTTCATTGTGACACCTTAGTTGTTCATTGATTGCTTTCTCATATGTGCCTTGACCATGGGCCTTCAGCAGACCGAGTAACCCCTTGCTCGAGCCAGCGACCCCTTGAGCCTGGGTCCAAGCTGGTGAGCCTTTTGCTCAAACCAGGTGAGCTCGCGCTCAAACTGGCGACCTCAAGGTCTCAAACCTGGGTCCTTCTGCATCCCAGTCTGACGCTCTGTCCACTGTGCCACTGCCTGGGCCAAACATTAATCAATTCTTAACTCTCTGGACACAAACTGGATATCCTCCGATTCAGTTAGCAGCTGGAATTAATGCAGAGCCCACAGGGTAAGGGAAGAGCTGGGTTCCACCAGACCACCCCTACTTTAGATGCCAGCCCCAGGCCCCAGGTTGTCACCTGTACTCTGACCAACCGGCTATAAATTGGAAGTCCCCACAGTCTCCTCCTTCTCAGGTTCCATTGTCTGCTATAATGGCTCACAGAACTCAGGAAACACTTATTTACATTTACTGTTTCATTGTAAAACATAAAAAAGGATACAGATAAGCAGCAAGATGAAGAGATACGTAAGGCAAGGTCAGGTCTGGAAGGGCCCCGAGCACAGGGGCTTTCCCCCCTTGGAGTTGGGGTGCACCACCATCCTGCCACTTGGATGTATTCACCAACCCTGCACTCCTCTGAACAGCTTGGTTTAGAGATTTTTGTGGAGGCTTTATCATAGAGGCATCATTGATTAGTAATTTAATCGCCAGCCTCTCTTCCCTCCTCAGAGGATGGGTGATGGGCTGAAAGTCCCAAGGTTCTGATCATGCTTGGCCTTTCTGGTGACCAGTTCCCATCCACCAGCCTGCCCAGCAATGACTCATTTGAACAAAACATGTCCCTTCCGTCCAGGTATTCTGAGGGATTTAGGAGCTCTGCGTAAAATGCTCCTATCACCCCCATCAATCAGAAAATTACAGGTGCTTTAGGGACTCTATGTCAAAAACCAGTCAAAGATCAAATACTGAAACAAAAGATGCTCCTAGCATCCCCCCTACTCAGAAAATTATAAGGGTTTTAGGAGTTCTGAGTCTGCACAGAGACCAAATACATATTTCTTATTATGTCACAGTTGGTCTTAGGCCATGGCCATGTTATAGCAAAATGATCATATTTTTCGGAGCATTTTCATTTGATGTAGTATTTATAGAACACACATAGTAATAGTACCAACACAAATATGCCTAACGTTTGGAGAAGCCAACATGGGCTACAGAAGATTTAAAATACAGCTAATTTTTCTTGTGAAGCCATTACATACCCTTTAGATTTTTGTGCAATTTGATTATTCTCTCCTCCCTGCCCCCCTTTTGGTCTCCCGCCATTTGTGCCTCATGATAAGCTTGTGCAGAGCTATTTAGCATACACAGAAAATCAGCTGATGGTTAGCTGGATCCAGTTCTTCCTCAGGTCAGACATTTTCTACAGGTAGTACATCCTGAGGAAGCTTCAACTCATTCTCCCAATACATTTAATCATGAATGTCAGTTTTATCATAAGAAATGTGAATTATGAGGTGATTGAGTCTTAACAAAAACACTAGCAGTACACACATCACGTATGATCATAGCACCATTCAGTTTCCTTACAGAACAAATCAGTGAGAATTAAAGAGGTATTTGCTTCATCTTCCCAACCGAACCTACCATTGCCCATATACAAGATATTCTCAAGGACAGACATTATTATAATGGCCACGATGTATTTATTTCTGGGTTTCAAGTTAACTGGGGCAAAGCTGCTCTCTCTGCCTCATCTCACAGGTTTTTACTGAGACTGGTTCCCACTGTGTGTTGTTACATAGCAGAGTTCAGCTCCTTCCTTTGGAGAGGAGACGGGTGACATTTAGAATAGTTCCTATCCCTACTAACTATTTCAAAAAATAGATTTTATTTTGACCTATTCTGGCCTTGAGAGCAATCACAGTATATCAATGTAAATTGCAAGTGCCCCGCAGAGAACTTTCATATGTTTGGAGGGCCATAGGATTTCCATAGGTGCGCTCTTGGGACTCAGCAGCTAGGATTGAGGGCCATTGCTTCATGGCCACTCCAGCCTCCATTTGCATTATAATAGTCAAGAGGCTTTGTTGGGTCAGGGCATAGGTCCTATTCCGAAGCTGAGTTTTAGCATTATCCAGCATTATTTGTTGAGTGATAGCATCTATTTTTCAATATCCCTTAAATGCACGTTTCTCTCCAGCTACTACCTATTTCTCTGTACTTCCTCACTGTAACATTCCTAAAAATACTGCTTAAAATATATACTTACAATCTTAATTTTATCATCTCTTTTCTTTTTTAATTTTGATTGAATTTATTGGGGTGACATTGGCTACCATTATGCAGGTATATATGGTTAACATAATTATACAGGTTTCAGTTGCTCAGTTCTGCAGCTCATCTCTGTATACTGTATTGTGTATTGTATTCACCCCCCTCCCCCAGTTGAGTCTTCATCTATCACCATTTATCCACCCTTTACCCACCTCCCCCTCCCTACCCTGTCAGTCACCACACTGTTGACTGTCCATGAGGTGTTCCTTTTGTCCTTCTTTTCCTCTATCCATCCACCTCCCCCACCCAATACCCCTTGGGTATTCCTGACAGCTGTCAGCCTGCTCTCTGTGTATAAATAAGTCTGTCTCTGTTTTGCTTGTTAGTTCATTTTGTTCATTAGATTCCACATGTGAGTGAAATCATATGGTACTTGTCTTTCTCTGACTGGTTAATTTCACTTAGCATATTGATCTCAAGGTCCATCCATGCTGTCACAAAGGGTAAGATTTCCTTATTTTTTTTATGCCCATGTAGTATTCCATTGTGTAAATATACCACAACTTTTTTTTTATCTATTCATCATGTTCTTTTCTTAACTCTTAGTATATCAGGAAAAAGAGTTGTCACCATTTATTATTGTGATCTAATGGACTATTATCTATTTAAAACATTTGCCAGTCACTTTTTTACAAATACTTTAAAGAAAAAGGAATAAAGGGATAGTGAAGAATAGCTATTTAAAATTTTAATAAACATTAAACATAGAAACCTCTCTATACCAAATAATTTTTGGTACATGCACCTCATTAAAGATAAAACATGTCATATACTCTTCTAGCAAAAAAGGATGGTCCAGGTACTTGTCACAAAAATTGTGTGATGACGTTCTTTCTATTAAATGACTAACTGGAACAGAAGACTGTATTTTCTTTTTGTCCTTAGAAGAACATTGTTCACATGTTGATTCTTGCGTTTGAGAAGATCTATAAGATATCATCTGAAGTCTCATAGCCTGATATTTTACTTCTATGATCAATTTCATCATCATCATTACATTCAGAGTGCTGCTGTCTCTGTGTATTCATCTTCTCATTTTTCTAAAAATTGTGAATATCTGGTATATTTTCTTCGTCATTATGGGCCGGGAAAAATATATGAATTCTCAACTGTGTTCAATGAAAAGTAAAACCAGGCTATGAAGGTGGTTTTTCCAGTCTTTTAAAAATAACTTTGAATGATGTTGCAATACTTTGGTTAACAGTTGGAAAATTGAAAAATGATGATTTACTTTAATATGTGTTATCCTTTTAGGTGAGTTTAATATTCTTCCATTTTTTATATTTTAGTCTTCTAAGTATATATGGAAATAATTGATGAATACTGATGAAATAAATTCTAGGATTATGAAGTAGTGAACTGTTTTAAGAAACAGGAAACATGATTATTAAGATTCCATCATATATCTTAGATTTATAAAAGGGTTCAATAGATTCATATTATAATTCAAATAGAATAAGTTTTATTCTTTTAAAAGTAGTAAGATTTTTCTTTATTTTTTTTCTTGGAGGGGCGACCTCTGAGAAAGACTAAAATATGAACTATGAATCCTTACAAATATAAGTGTTCAAAAAAGAAACTCAAAAGTAAAAATTGGGTCCAATGGACTGATTATCTATGGACTAGCCCACTTTTATCAAGCTTTCTTCCCCCCCCCCCAAATATAATGTAAAGTCATCATTCAAGGTCGTTAGTAACGTCGTCTTGGTAAAATGTGTAGTCAATATTGAGTTCTCATTGCAATGAATTTGTGCTAGTTCCTACATAGCTGTCATCACCTTCAATCTTGTAACTCTATTCTGAATGACTTCTGTAACGTCACACTCACTTAGTTTTCTTTCTATTTTACCTGTTACTCCTTCTTAATTTCCTACTCTTAGCCAGTCTGTCTTCAGTGTCCCTCTTTATCTACTCTTTTTTGGTAGATTATCTCATCCAATCCCATCTGTTGTTTACTGAGTCTCCATTTAGATATGCCATGTTTCATATGGCTTACAGTGTACTGCTGCATACCCCATCTCCAAACTGACATTCTTGTAGATTTTTAAAAAATTATTTATTGATTTTAGAGAATGGATAGAGAGAGAGAGAAAGGCAAGGGGAGGAGTGGGAAGCATCAACTCGTAGTAGTTGCTTCTCATATGTGCCCTCACTGGGCAAGCCCAGGGTTTCAGACTGGTGACCTCAGCCTTACAGGTTGATATTTTAGCCACTGCACCACGACAGGTGAGGCAAATTGATGTTTTCAATCCTCATGTCTTTCCTGTCTCAACAAATAGCACCACCATTCACCTGTTAGTTGGTATGAACACTAACAAATCATCTTTGAATATTCGACAGTAAGCTTAGATATCTCAATCTTCAAAATATGTTTGAGATATAAAAACCTTTTATCATCTTCTGTATAATAACTCTAAGGCACCATCATCAGTCACCTGGACCACTATACCAATCTTCTAAATACTCTCTAATCTTGCTCTCCTGCAACTTAATTTTCATCCAGCAGAAAGTTTTGTAAAGACATTCTCTCCTTACATCAGTGTTTTTCAACCAGTGTGCTGTGAGACATGGTCAGGTGTGCCGTGGGGAAATTAAACATGGGTCCCCAATAGCTAATAAATAGCCCACGTGTCTGATACAGCCCGTGGAGGCTGTTTATCTGGCCAGCTGCCAGCCGCCTCTATCCGAACATAAACATTCCCCTTACAATCCCTCCAGCTATCAGCGACAGGAAGAGTGGAGGCACAGGGAATGCTCACTGACCAATCACCTTCTAGGATTCATCCCGACCACTAGCGATGAACCAATAGTAGGCCGCCTCTCATCCACACCCAGGAAGGTCTTCGCTTGGGCTGCTGCGCACTTGTCATTGTGTGGCTGTGGTCCTGATTTTTAATCCTGGTCAGGACTGGAGGTAAATGTTGCCACCACTAGATGAAGCCTCAGCCTCAGCTGGTTATGTCTATCCTGATGGTGTATAGATATTTGACACCCCCTGAGGCCCCCGCAGAGGGTGATATACAATGCATCACAATGCATCACAATGTTATCTAACTTTAAAGCTAAAGTTTGCTGATCTTCCTTTGGACAGTTTTTGGTTATCTGTTGCCAAGGAGTTCCCCATTCTGGCCAACAAAGCTATTTTGACATTGCTCCCGTTTTCAACCACATATCTATGTGAGCTGAGCTTCTCAAGCTTGACTGCGATAAAAACTAAAAACAGAGAGAGACTGAGAACTGTTGAGGAAGAGCTTCGTGTGTGTCTTTCTATCGTTCCTGCCAGGATATCCCTTTTGTGTTCATCGAAACAGGCCCAGGTTTCACACTAAGTGAGTATAAATACATTTAGAAACTATATTATTAACTATATGTATAATATGTACTGTGTTAGAGTGTCATTTTGTGTCATTTTGGTAAGTGGTGTGCCCCAGGATTTTGTAAATGTAAAAAATGTGCCGCGGCTCAAAAAAGGTTGAAAATCACTGCCTTACATGACTCTCCTTCTTAAAACCATTTGAGATCTCCCCATTGCAACTAGAACAGCAAACTTTAGATGATCATGAGAACAACAAAGAAAAACATCTCAATCACACAGAGTTCAGAAAGGGTTTCTCAGAGGACTTCACATCCCGTGGGAAACAGAGGATATCCACAATGAACAAAACAGTATGGTGCACCTCCTGTGATATATAGTACTGAAAAACAAGTTCCCGAAGAGACTTGTAACAGGACAGCATATGAATGAATGATTGAATGAATAAAAAAATAGGAGAGTTCAGAAATAGCTCTAAAGCACGCACATGACGTGCTTAATACCTATTAATCTATAATTAATTCACAGTTTGAGACAGTCAGGTGTCAATTTTCTGCTCACAGAAAGCTGTCTGTAAACATTTATTTACCAAATGTTTATGAATTGTATTACTTTTCACTTGTAAGATGATTATATTTAGTATTATTAGCCTGTAACCTTGGGCATCAGTCCCTCTACAGTATTAAATTTGGAATATGAAGGCTATAAACAGAATAGTAAGAGTGATACTAATAATAATAGTAATAGCTAATATTTGTTGAATACTTTCTACTCTTAATATCCATTTTGGAATTATCTCTAGTGAGCTGAGTTATTACTGAACTGTGGACTATAACTTGCATGTGTTTAGTTGTTTCATTCAAACATTGGATTGCCCTGCATTTAATAAGTTTCTATAAATGCTGCTTGAAGTAATCCAGTGGGAAAAAGCTGAAATACTGACTGAAATACTTAAACAGTAAAGTTTATCCTAGGTGAAATAAGAAACCAATTTTAATACCTCCTTTGAGGCAGTTTTAACTTTTCTGTCTCATGTGGGGTTTTGGGATGTTTTGTTTTATTTTTGTGTCTTTATTACAGTCTAGAAGAATAGATTGGTTTTCAATAATTGCTATACCCTTCTTTCTTCACATTCAGGGTTTTTTTCAAGGTCACAATTTTTCTTATAAAATTACTCTTTGGGGAGTATAGAATGAAGGCAGCCTTGAGGAGAGTTCTATTTTCTTGCCAGCTAGAAAGAGAGTTCCTTGTAGGAGAGCTGTTCCTGTGTTCAAAGAGGCTCCAGCAGGGTCCTTGGAGGCAGAAGCTGAGCTTCCAGGGCTGAGATCCACCCACACCCAGGTCTCTCAGGTGGAGGAATGTCATTTTGCATGAATGATGGTAAAGAAATACAGTTTTCCGAGAGGAAAGACTACAGGAAGCCAGGTGGAGCTGATGAAACAGGGCTCAGATGGGAGAATGGGGAGGGGAAGGCTTGCAGATGCTTGGCCAAGAAGGGGCTTTGGAGAGTTAACTAAGGGGATTTTGATAATTTTCAGTGAATATTCTCATTCATCTCCTTGTCTAGGTGTATAATAAATGCTACAGAGTCCAGTGGTAGTTTTGTGTGTTTGTTTTTCAGGGAAACTGTGAGTAGGAGGGGCCATAGTCAATGCCTGATGTCCCTGAGCAGTGCTAGTAACCTGTGCTCACCCAGAATGTGACATTACTGCAGCCTTCTCTGTCTTGACCTGCACCACAAGTTTTAAATTTTACGTCTGTCCTTAACAAATCAGGAGACCTTAGGCCAAATCACTAAACTTAAGTTTCTCAATCTGTAATAATTTGCATGGAGGGGGTAATAGTAATAGTAAGTAGAATTTTTTCAAACATTAACTCTAAGAATGTTAAATGATAATAGGAGGTGCTTAATAAAGGTGAGAGAAAAGTCAATAGGAGGTGCTTAATAAAGGTGAGAGAAAGGTCAATAGGAGGTGCTTAATAAAGGTGAGAGAAAGGTCAATAGGAGGTGCTTAATAAAGGTGAGAGAAAGGTCAATAGGAGGTGCTTAATAAAGGTGAGAGAAAGCATTTATTTATTTATATTATTTTAGTGAGAGAAGGGCAGGCTGAGAGGGGAGGGGGAGGGGTGAAGAAGCAGATGGTCACTTCTCCTCTGTGCCCTGGCCGGGGATCAAACCCAGGACATCCACATGCTGGCTGATGCTCTACCACTGAGCCAACTGCCCAAGGCCGAGAAAGTACATACTAACTCTCCACTGAAAGATCCTGTCAGACTCCGGCTCAGCTGCAGTGTTAAGTAGCAGCTTTCCCTCTGCTCTTACTGTTCAAAGGGGCCTGTTGGCGCCATACTGCATATTTGTTGCTTGTTTATACAATCACGCCTCTCCTTTCAATAGTACCCGACTTTCTCTCTAGGTGTCCATATCCCCAGTTTTTCATTTCCTTGAGAACCTGATCTCATCCTCTGTTTTAATCCTTGGACACAGAGCTTGATAAAAAAACAAAAATACTTCCAAGACAATCCAATCACAATGAATTTAAAGACTTTTTACAAAAATTTTATTTATTTATTTATTTATTTATTTATTTTATTTTGGTATTTTTCTGAAGCTGGAAATGGGGAGGCAGTCAGACAGACTCCCACATGCGCCTGACCGGGATCCACCCAGCACGCCCACCAGGGGGTGATGCTTTGCCCATCCGGGGCTTCGCTCTGTCACGACCAGAGCCACTCTAGTGCCTGGGGCAGAGGCCAAGGAGCCATCCCCAGCGCCCGGGCCATCTTTTGCTCCAGTGGAGCCTTGGCTGCGGGAGGGGAAGAGAGAGACAGAGAGGAAGGAGAGGGGGAGAGGTGGAGAAGCAGATGGGCGCTTCTCCTGTGTGCCCTGGCCGGGAATCGAACCGGGGACTTCCGCACGCCAGGCCGACGCTCTACCGCTGAGCCAACTGGCCAGGGCCCAAAAATTTCTTTTTATTTCTAGTTTTTTACTGTGATAAATAATACGGTTACAAACACCTTTATACATTTATCTTAGATACATCCATTTTTATTACAATAAGACATAGTCCGAAAGCAGTATTATTAGTTAAAAATTATGCCTCTTTAAACTATTAATATACATTTCCAGATTATTTTCCCTAATTTTTAGCAACTCATAGTACAATGAACAAAGTTTGAGGATGACTTACCCTCATTAGCTATGAATGTTATTGCCCTTTTAAACTTTATGTTGATCTAATGGGTAATAAATAGGTTATTATTATTTCTTAACTTACAATCATTATTTCTTTAAAAATTGTAATAAGGCCCCTTAACAAAAACTTAAGTGCACAATACAGTGTTGTTGAGTGTAGGCACAGCTGTTGCAGCAGCAGGTCTCCAGAACTCATTCATCTCAGACAACTGAAATATTATGTCCATTGAACAGCAGCCTCCTGTTTCCTCTTCTCCACAACCCCTAGCAACCACGATTATACTCTCTGTTTCTGTGACTGTGACTTCGTATTTTAGATCTCATCAGAGTGGAATCATGTAGTATTTGTCCTTCCATGACTGATCTACCTTAGTGTAATGTCCTAGGTTCATCCGTGTCATCACATATGGCAGGATTTCCTTCTTTTTCTAAGGTCAAATTTATTACTGCTTTTGACGTTCATAAGAAGAATAAGATACTTTGAATTTTGTAGAGTGTTATGAACTTAGAAAGTAATCCTAAATACCTTGCCTACTTTTTTTAAAAATTTATTTTAAAATTGTTAAAAAATTAACAATTGTCTTCAATTTAATGCAAAAGCACATTTTACTTTACAGCTGACAATTGTGTTTTGGTGATTTGTTTGTTCACGTGATATTCCAAAACAAAAGCACACCAGAATCTTCTAGTTCAGGATACTCTTTTCTACTATACTATAATCTGATATTTCTTAGGATAATTATAATTCAAATATCCTCTTGAATGTAATATATGCAGTAATGTAGTTTAGTCTGTGGCAGTTGCTTTGATTTTTTGAGACTTGTTTAAAAATGCACAAAATAAAGGGAATATCTATATTTATAAAGTAGACTGAGAGGGTTTTATAATAGTATTTTTATCATTTTGAATTTATAAAAATTATATTAGTCTCATATAGTGAGACTTTAACAAGAAGATTTTCATTACTGCCTCATTTTTCAAATAATCTGTAATAGAGGCATCTTTCCATATATTTACCGTGTTACAATATGCTATATTATCTTTCACATGGCAAGAACCAGAAAGTGAAGTTTTCCTTTAGCTATCTTTTTAGACTTATGAATGATCAGAAAGAATGCATCTATATATCATTTTGGAACAAAATTGTTAAACTAATGACCAACCTGTTTCTCTGTGTTCAGGTCATGTCTATTTTTACTAGAAATGAGAATCATTGTTTCTTGAAGAAAAATATATAACCATTCTGCACTCAGTTCTACTAATATATTGAATATTTGGTATTGTATAAAGTCACATAAATGTTGTGATTTTCATATTTGCTGAAGGGCATATAAACATGCCAAATAATGTAAAGATATGAAATTATGCTTGGAAGAGTCAATGTTTTTGAAATATATTATGTCTCTATAAGTGTATAATTTTAATGTGGTTCCAATAAAACATATAGTATATGTTTAAATAGATTTTTTCAGGCTCTTTATGAGTTAAGCCACTGGAAATTTGATTCTATTAAGATAAACAATATAGGCCTGACTTGTGATGGCAAAGTAGGTTAAGCTTCGACCTGGAATGCTGAGGTCACCGGTTTGAGACCCTTGGCTTGCTTAGTCAAGGTGCATATGAAAAGCAACAGCTGATGATTCCTGCTCCTCCCCCACTGCCTTTCTCTCTATCTCCTCTCTGTAAAAATCAATAAATAAAAAATCTTTAAAAAATCCAACAGAGTTAAGAATAGTAATAACAGGGAAAATATTTTTATTGTATTGACAGATGAAAGATTACATATAGGATTACTAAAAATTTTTTTCAAATATTTAAGAAGAATTTCAATAACCCAGTAAAAAATGGACAAGGGATAGGAAAAGATAATTTACAAAAGATAAAACACCAAAGTTCAACAAACAAATGGATAGATTTCAATCATACATCTTATCATAAAGATTAGCTGAATTTTATGTCCACCAAATAGAACAATAAAAAAATTGCTAATATTAAGTATGATTAAAGACATGTATCAGATATTTTGCATCCTAATGGGGTTATTAATTGGTATAACAACTATCGAGGGACATTTGGTAGCATTTATGTAATTTTAAACATGCATGCTTTATGACATTGCCATTCTTTTTTATGATATTAACCTATCTGTACAGCGGTAGGGCATGAGAAATTAAGAAACAACCATATTGTTGTACAAAATATAACACTGTCACAGACTGATTTGTAAGAGATAGTATGAAAAAAAGCAAGCTGAAAATATATTAAAAAGTACTGTATATTGCCTGACTTGGTGGTGGTGCAGTGGATAGAGCGTCGGACTGGGATGCGGAAGGACCCAGGTTCGAGACCCCAAGGTCGCCAGCTTCAGTGCGGGCTCATCTGGTTTGAGCGAGGCCCACCAGCTTGAGCCCAAGGTCACTGGCTCCAGCAAGGGGTTGCTCGGTCTGCTGAAGGCCCGCAGTCAAGGCACATGTGAGAAAGCAATCAATGAACAACTAAGGTGTTGCAACTCGCAATGAAAAACTAATGATTGATGCTTCTCATCTCTCTCTGTTCCTGTCTGTCTGTCTCTGTCTATCCCTCTCTCTGACTCTGTCTCTGTAAAAAATATATAAATAAATAAAATTAAAAAAAAAAAGTACTGTATTAAAATACAGAAAATGCATTATTCATTGCTATAGAATGTCTTATAGGACCCGCATCAAGGATTAAAGTGGTTACTGAGAAGGGTAGACTGAGGCTGTGGGTTGTTGGGAAAGAATGAATTTCACTTACTTTTCTTAATTTAAATAGTATCATAGACATTTATTAAGACATTAGCTGTGTAATCAAGCATTTATTATTAAAGGAATACTACTTAAGTGTCTAGTCTGGAATCAGAAAGATACAGTCTTGAATAGCACTTATAAGCTAGGGTATATCTTTTTAGATAAATATAAATACATTCTTTTCCTCCAGTGAAGCAGTTTGCTCAAGTAGAATGCCACTTGTAGTTGAGAAGACTGAGTTGAAGATTTCTAAAGATAAAATTTCTAATTACAGACTTGACACACCTTGGGATAATTCTTTGCTCTTTGTCAAATTAGTAAGGAAACACCCCTTGTTTGTGTTGTCAGTATTAAGGATTGATTTGCACAACCTCCTTTTTATCCTTATCTAGTCCCCATTGTAAGGATCATGATTCAAATATCTGGGAATGAGAAAAAGCTATTATGGGATAGACTATATAAAAAATGTTATACACGGAATGAAGTGTATATGTAAACATACCTATCACATGCTTAAGAAAAGTGTTGTTTCCCTTTATAAACTTTACGATTTTTCTGCTGCTCAAAGAAGAGAAAGAAGAAAGATAAGATGGAAGGGAGAGTGAGAGTGTTTGCACTTTTATTTTGTGGAAAAGGAGATTATGTGGTCATTGTTTTCTATGGACGGGGGCTGACTACTTGTTAGAACATACAATTTTTAAAATAGCCTTGTGAGTTTATGTACTGAAGAAAGGAATAAGACACATCTTTTACAAATTTCCTTAAGTTGATTCTTTAGATATATTTTGGCTGCCAACACATGCTGTCCTTGGTGGTGTTGAAATAATTGGGAACACAGGCAGAGCTCCTGTCTGGTGCAGATTAACTTTTGGGTCATAGGCAGACATAAAAGCAACTGTAAAATACTTGTGAGATTTAAAACTATGAATAAATGAATTAAGGGCACAGACAGAGAATTCAGGTAGAGAAAAGTGCCAATGCCCATGGGGTCCAGCAGAGGATCCTGGAGAAATAAGCTGAACCCACATAATGCGGAAAATACAGACCATAGTAGAAAGATGAATTTTGTTCTAAATGCAGTAGAAACCATTGAAGAATTTGTAACAGTGCTGTTGTTTAGATGATAAAATGATCACATTTCCTGATTGATAGTAAAAATATATATTTTTAAAAACTTTTTTTTTTTAATAATAACAACAGCCCACAGTTATTTAACAGCTATTAAGTTTTAGCACTATGGCAAACACTTAACATAAAATTTATTGAAATTCACAACTTAATTATACATATTACTGAAAAAAAAAAGTAATTGTATAAAAAAGTCTATTCCATGTACCACAGTGTGGTGATTACATTCTTTCACTGAACTAAGGCTGTCTTTATTCACATAAACAATTAGCATTCTTAGAAACTTTTATTAAAATTAAATTTTTTTTGTGGTATTAAGAACGTGAAATCTATCTTCTTATTAATTATAGACACAATGTTGTATAAAAGATTTATAGAATTTTTTCATCTTATGTAACTGAAAATTTATCCCCATTGGACAGCAACTCCCCATTTTCCCTTTCCCCCTAGTATTTGGCAATCATCATTCTGCTCTTTGTTTTCACGAGTTTGACTATTTTAAATACCCCATATAAGTGGAATCATGCAGTATTTATCCTTTTGTGACAGGTTATTTCACTTATCATGTCTTCCATGTTGTCACATATGGTAGGATTTCCTTCCTTTTTAAAAAAATTTTTTAATTTATTTATTCATTTTAGAAAGGAGAGAGAAAGAGGGAGAGAGAGAGAGAGAGAGAGGATAGAGACAAAGAGAGAAGCGGGGGAGGAGCAGGAAGCATCAACTCCCATATATGCCTTGACCAGGCAAGCCCAGGGTTTCGAACCAGCGACCTCAGCATTTCCAGGTCGACGCTTTATCCACTGCGCCACCACAGGTCAGGCTCCTTCCTTTTTTAAGGCTGAATAATAGTGTATGTATTTACCACATTTTCTTTATCCATTTATCTAGTGATGGATATTTAGGTTGTTTCCAAATCTTGTGAATATTGCTGCCATGAACCTAGGACTGAAGATATTTCTTCAAGATTCCTGATTTCTTTTTTTTTTTTTTTTTTTTTTTCATTTTTCTGAAGCTGGAAACAGGGAGAGACAGTCAGACAGACTCCCGCATGCGCCCGACCGGGATCCACCCGGCACGCCCACCATGGGGCGGCGCTCTGCCCACCAGGGGGCGATGCTCTGCCCATCCTGGGCGTCGCCATATTGCGACCAGAGCCACTCTAGCGCCTGGGGCAGAGGCCGAGGAGCCATCCCCAGCGCCCGGGCCATCTTTGCTCCAATGGAGCCTCGGCTGCGGGAGGGGAAGAGAGAGACAGAGAGGAAAGTGCGGCGGAGGGGTGGAGAAGCAAATGGGCGCTTCTCCTGTGTGCCCTGGCCGGGAATCGAACCCGGGTCCTCCGCACGCTAGGCCGACGCTCTACCGCTGAGCCAACCGGCCAGGGCCGATTCCTGATTTCAATTCGTTAGAATATTATTAGGTCATATGGTAGTTCTATTTTTAATTTTTTTTAGGACCTCCTTTACTGGTTTCCATAGTGGCTGCACACAGTTTTTCATTCCTCCCAATAGTGCACAAGGCTTACAATTTCTCCACATCCTTGCCCCAAATTACCCTTTTTAAAAATAATAGTCATCTTAACAGATTTGAGGTGATAGCTCATTGTGGTTTAGATTTGCACTTCCCTGATGATGAAAAAAGATGTTGAATATCTTTTCATATACCTGTTGGCCATTTGTATGACTTCTTTGGAGAGCTGTCTAATCAAGCCCTTTGCCTATTTAAAACTTTTGGTTATTGTTATTATTATGTTTTGTTGTAGGAATTTGTTACATATTTTGGATAGTAGTCCCTTATCAGACATACTGTTTACAAATATTTTCTTCCATTTTATAGATTGCCTTTTCAGTCTGTTGATTATTTCCTTTGTTGTGCAGAAGCTTTTTAGTTTGATGTAGTCCCATGTGTCTACTTTTGTTTTTAGAATGCTAGTTTTAGATGTGAATAAGGATTGTGTTCGTTCAGTGAAAGAATGTGTTCACCACGTGGTGGAGCTTGGAGAATATATAGATAGATGTATAAAAGATGCTTTTAAGAATCTAGTTGTATATATGAATCAAGACAGTGTTAAAAAAAACAATTAGCCCCTCCCCCAAAAACCCAAAATAGGTCTTTTTGTTTTTAGGTAAACACTATTGAGAATTAAAAGTTTTTGTCTGTATTTTTGATTCTTTAGTTCAAGAGAATAATTATTAAGTAATACAGAAGTAAACGTTTTATTAATTTTATGCATTTTGGGATAGATAAACCCTTAGGGTAGAGATAAAGTCTTCTAAGAATAATGTTTTTGTTTCTGTTGAGGTTAAATTTCCCTCAGTCTGGAACATGTGTCCTTACCTAGATTATCAAATGACACATGAATTTCCCCTCATTATTAATTTCCACAATGGTGATTTCAATATTCAGTGAATGCATAACATGACAAGATGCTCCATTAGAGAAAACAATTCTATTTTCTGTTGATGGATAAACAGTTTAGCCTGAGATCATTTGATAGTTTCTGCCTTAAACTATTTGGTGTCCCAAGGTAGAGGTATTTTTTAGAGCTAGCCCTTTCACTGTGTCATTGTAATGACACCGTAAAACAGTTCTTTTTATACTTTCCAATAAAACACTGTGACATCTTAAATCTGAGTTGCTTTACTTTTTAAAGGGTGAAGAATGCATGATTCCTTTCCATCTGCCTCCCTCCAGCAAGGCAATCATCAGGTACAAAGGAGGAAGCTCAGGGGAAACACATTGTCACTCTATAAATACGTTCAGATAACCATATAGATGGAGGGGGAATTGCTTACAGTCAGAGAAGATAAGGGGACAAGGTGACAATAACCTAGAATTATTCAAAAATAGAAGTTTAGCTTTTTCAATGGGCAAAATAACATATAATGGAGGACATTCCCACACAAACATATACTCTGCAGGGTCTGAAAGTGGTTATCAGAATCATCACAGGAAAGGAAAGTTTGTGCTTAGCCATTGCTTTATAATGAATGAATGACACTCTTTGTTTCGAAAGTGAGGCCAGCTCCTGTTAATGGGTCAAGTGGTCTGTGTGTGAGAGAAAGGACTGTAGTGGGGAAACCTGCAAGGGATGGTTTCGGGAAGCTGTCTTTGTTCAACTAGAACAGATTTCTAAACTAATAATTATCATTTGTCTTTCAAACTTCAATTTCAGTAACAAATGCTGAGAAAAAAAGTTCTTCTATCTCCAATTAACTTTCCATTTCCTACAAAGAAAGAGCAACCAAATAACCACAAACAAACAACTCATACTCAGAGGTGTGTCTACATGTAAGCTTGGAAACAGTTGTCATTTTAATTAACATTATTGTGTTGCGTTGTGTCAACTCCATTTTGCTGAGCCAAAATAACCAAAATCTAACTCATTAGAAGGCTGTAAGTCAATAGAAGCATTTCAGGTATTAGTTTGTCAGAAAAAAATAGTTTCCAGTACAAGGTCATAATCTTGAAGATTAGACTTGGGCTGGGGTAGATGGTGATGCTAAAGTTTATAATGGCTGTCTTACGTTGTTCAGACTGCTGTGACCAAACACCACAGTCTGGGGGGCTTATAAACAACAGAAATTTATTCCTTACAGTTATGGAGGCTGGAAGCCCAAGATCAGGGTGCCAGCATGGTCAGTTGAGGGTGAGTAACTGTATCCTTGTACTCATTGTATCCTTACATGTACTCATTGATACATGTACTCATTGTATCCTTACATGGCAGAAAAGGCTGGAGAAGTTTGTGGTGTTTCTCTTACAAGAGCATTAATCCTATTCATAAGGCCTTCATTCTTTTGACCCAAGCACCTCCCAAAGGTCTCACCTCCTAAAAATCTCACATCAGGGCATTAGGATTTTAACATGTGAATTTTGCGGGACACAAACATTCAGACCATAGCAGTGGCTGTATCCTGATGCCAGAGCCAACTTTCCCCCAGTGTCTTGCTCAAGCCCATAAGAAGAACCAGACTGTCAATGTTTGCAAATAATCCATTGACACATCTTCATATTTGAGCTGGAATTCCCAGGATTTTCTATTAGCAGTGACATTTCACAAATATTGTTTTAATATCTTGATGTACCTTTCTTCAGAATCCACCATACCTCTGTAAAACATGCTCTCCCTTTGACATGCATTTGTGTAATGTAAACTGAGGGTGGACATTCTAATTACATACTGATGGGAAATGTTTTGGCTGCCGTATTCCAGGTATATAAAGCTGACAACACATGAGGACAAACCCTGTCTGCCAGGGTGCTTCCTTTGAAATTTCTAGTCACTGGGCTAAGGAACATTTTTTTTTTCAGTGGAAATTTTGACACATTGGCAGTTGTTTAATAATAAATATATTTAGGGCCCTGGCCGGTTGGCTCAGCGGTAGAGCGTCGGCCTAGCGTGCGGAGGACCCGGGTTCGATTCCCGGCCAGGGCACACAGGAGAGGCGCCCATTTGCCTCTCCACCCCTCCGCCGCACTTTCCTCTCTGTCTCTCTCTTCCTCTCCCACAGCCAAGGCTCCATTGGAGCAAAGATGGCCCGGGCGCTGGGGATGGCTCTGTGGCCTCTGCCTCAGGCGCTGGAGTGGCTCTGGTCGCAACATGGCGACGCCCAGGATGGGCAGAGCATCGCCCCCTGGGGGGCAGAGCTTCGCCCCTGGTGGGCGTGCCGGGTGGATCCCTGTCGGGCGCATGCGGGCGTCTGTCTGACTGTCTCTCCCTGTTTCCAGCTTCAGAAAAATGAAAAGAAAAAAAAAAAAGACTTAAAAAAATAATAAATATATTTTATTGCTATTTAGAGTTTATATTATTTTTAATTACATCATACAATACAACTGTTGCAATGCTTCATGCCACCCTGAAAAAGAAAAGCCTCCCTTAATAGAAGGACTGAGATGATAATGGGGAAAATAAAATGGGTTAATGTATGGGAAATGTGGTTTTGGAGTCTTTATCAAAAAATAGTGATAGACAGGCAGAGTTCCACATTTTACTTCCAAATGACCCAAACCAGTGAAATCCTACAAGAATATGGAGACAGTCAACTAGGTAGATGGTCATTAAATAGGTACAGTGTACCCCCTCCTCCCTTTTATCCCATTGGCAAGGAGTATCATCTGCCTCTGCTTAGCCTGGGTTGTGTACACGGTGATGCTCAGCAAAACAGCAGAGAACCACTGTATTTTTACTTTAGAATGAATGCTACAACATTCCATGGAACCTTTTCGGTTTATTTTCTCCAGTGGGGTGGGTGAAGTAAGCACCAGGTGATCCTGGATGGGAGAGGAAATCTTAGGATCCAATTGCTGTGTGAACAAACTTTCAAACGAGTCCCTGTTTCCCTGAGGTACTGTATCTGGAACCTTCCTCTGTACAGCCTCTCAGGGAGGGGTCTGCGGAGCCAACTTTCTCTCTTTCAACTTTCCCGTTCTGCTTAGTCACCACCCTTCCTCCTTGCCTTTTGATGGAAAAAAAAAAAGTCACTAATTCCTTAGGGCAATTCCTCTTGTTTCTCTGACTCTGTCTTGCTCTGATTCTGTTTTTCTAATGCACCTGCTTGCATTCTTTCTCTCTGACTTTCTCTCTTTCTCCCCTCTCTCTGCCTTTCGTTTAAGCAGCTTAATTATTCTTTTCTGGAGCCTGATTAATGAATTAAAAAAAGAAGAAGAAAGAATTTCATTTGAAATGGTATGCTGTTAAAAATTCTGCAAGTTTGGAAAGAGTATATGTTAGAGAATATATATACACACATTCAGAAGAAATACTGTGAATCCACCAGAGATGTAGCTTTCTGGGAGCTGAAGGCATATTCTATTACACCGAATGTTTTTTACTTAACTGTTGTGCCTTCAGATCTTTGTTATTGTTTAAAAGTGTTCATTTCTTTTCTCTGAAAGTCAGATCTTTTGCAAGCAGTTATTTTACTGAAATATGCACTATCTTTCTCCATGTTCCAAGTTTAATGACATGCATTTTTCAAGACAGCCACCAGAGTCAAGTTGCAGAATTTCCAGAATTATTTTCTCTGTTCCTCATGGTATCAAGTGGTCCAACCATCGGGAGCAAACCCGGGTTTCATAAGCACTGTGCTTCATCAGGCTGCAAAAAATAAAGTGCAGCTCGCCTATTAAGAGTACTTGAGTCAAATTTTATGGGGCTTTAAATAAATGGGTTTTATGGTTATTCTTGCAAAACTTATGTTTTCTGATTTAACTTACAACTACAAGTGATGCCTTTCTCTCTTTTGTCACCTTAAGTTCTCTTAGCACACAAACTACTCCCTGGGGAGAAGCAACTTAGATGGAAACATAATATAACTGTAACTTAATGGAACCCCAATGGCCTTTAAAAGTTAATGCTGCTAATGCAATTAATGAAGCTTCTAAAGTGAGGGCTGTAAGCCTGAGGATAATTTATGCATTAGGATGATCTGGTTCATTATTGACGTTATTTTGCATTCCCCAGGCACTCAAGTAGATCATGGCAACACATGCAAAAATAGGACAGGAAGACATTTTTGACTCCTACAAGTAAGAAAATATTCTTCAAATTAGAAGAATCTAAAAAGATCTTAAAAGGGAATACCATAGCTAGTTGGGGGAAGGAAAGTTTTTCTTTGTAAGAATTCCGCTAATAAGTACATATGTGAAAGACCAATAGAATTCTAAAGTCACATTTTGCAATTTTGAATGAAACAATGGGTTTAGGTAACAATTACAATAAATCCTGAAATCATTAAGGGAAAGCATGATTTGAAATTTTATAATGAGGATCAGATTAACATCATCTGAATCCCCTGATAAATCTTAATGTCATTAAATATAGGACAAGCAGATATCACATGGAGTCTCAATGATTTGTAGTAAGTACAAAACACCAGAAGTGAAGTGTATTTGTCAAAATAATTGAGTTTGGTTATCTTAAGTCCTCCAAGATCTATCTGCCAGATTATAGGAAATATAGGAAGTAGAAGAAAGTCAACATATATACCATTAGGAAGGAATCAGTCAAATGCAGAAAGTGGAATATTTGATCATATGTACCAATGGAATAAATAAAATGAGGGGCAATGTTATAAAATGAATGAGACTTAAAAGATATACAATGATGTAGTATATAGACATCGAGGAATCTTTATTCTAATAAATCAACTAAAACAAAAAGTGATATTAAGAAATTGAATTTTAGGCCCTGGCTGGATGGCTCAGTGGTAGAGCATCGACCTGGCGTGCAGGAGTTCCAGGTTTGATTTCCGGCCAGGGCACACAGAAGAAGCACCCATCTGCTTCTCCACCCCTCCCCCTCTCCTTCCTCTCTGTCTCTCTCTCTTCCCCTCCCGCAACCAAGGCTCCATTGGAGCAAAGTTGGCCTGGGCGCTGAGGATGGCTCTATGGCCTCTGCCTCAGGCGCTAGAATGGCTCTGGTTGCAACAGAGCGACTCCTCAGATGGGCAGAGCATCACCCCCTGGTGGGCATGCTGGGTGGATCCCGGTCGGGCACATGTGGGAGTCTGTCAGACTGCCTCCCCATTTCCAACTTCAGAAAAATACAAAAAATAAAATAAAAATTGAATTTTAAAGTATGCTGATTATTTAAAGTAATCATTTCGGTTAGAAAAGCATGCTTGCATCTTTTATTTATTTATTTATTTAATTGTGTTTTCATAGATTCCCCCCCCTTATTTCCCTCAACATCTTCCTTGCCCCTCTCCCTACAGCACCCTCCCCCCTTCCCTTCAGGTTTATCCCATCCCTTTTCCCTCTGTCCTCTTTTCCTCTGTTCCCTTTGATCCCTCCTCTGTCTCAATTCTGTTCCTCATTTCTCATGGATCCTTAGGTTCCTCAAATGAGTGAGGTCATATGATATTTTTCTTTCTCTGCCTGGCTTATTTCACTTAACATAATAGTTTCCAGGTCCATCCATGTTGTTGCAAAAGGTAAGATTTTCTTCTTTTTCATGGCCCCATAGTATTCCATTGTATATATGTACCACTGCTTTTTAATCCACTCGTCCACTGACGGGCACTTGGACTGTTTCCAGATCTTTGCTAATGTGAAAAATGCTGCCATAAACATGGGGGTGCATTTCTTTTTTTCAGTTGGTGATATGGTGTTCTTGGGTTATATTCCTAAAAGTGGGATGGCTGGGTCAAAAGGCAAATCCATTTTTAATTTTTTGAGGAATCTTCATACTGTTTTCCACAGTGGCTGCACCAGTCTGCATTCCCACCAGCAGTGCAAGAGGGTTCCCCTTTCTCCACATCCTCGCCAGCACCTATCATGTGTTGTTTTGTTAAGGAGTGCCATTCTGACTGGTGTGAGGTGGTATCTCATTGTAGTTTTAATTTGCATTTCTCTAATGGTTAGTGATGTTGAACATTTTTTCATCTGCCTATTGGCCATCTGTATGTCCTCTTCGGAGAAGTGTCTATTCATTTCTTGTGCCCATTTTTGATTGGATTATTTGTCTTCCTGGTGTTGAGTTTTACAAGTTCTTTACAAATTTTGGTTATTAAACCCTTATCAGACGTATTGTCGAATATGTTCTCCCATTGTGTAGTTTGTCTTTTTATTCTGTTTATGTTGTCTTTAGCTGAACAAAAGCTTTTTAGTTTGATATAGTCCCATTTGTTTATCCTATATTTTATTTCACTTGCCGAGGAGATAAATAAGCAAATATATTGCTGCGAGAGACGTTGGTGAGCTTACTGCCTATGTATTCTTCTAAGATGCTTATGGTTTCATGACTTACATTTAAGTCTTTTATTCATTTTGAGTTTATTTTTGTGAATGGTGTAAGTTGGTGGTCTAGTTTCATTTTTTTCTTTTGCAGGGAGTTGTCCAATTTTTCCAACACTATTTGTTAAAGAGACTGTCTTTACTCCATTGTATGCTCTTACTTCCTTAGTCAAATATCAATTGTCCATAAAGGTGTGTTTACTTCTGGGTTCTCTGTTCTGTTCCATTTATCTATATGCCTGTTCTTTTGCCAGTACCAAGCTGTTTTGAGTACAATGGCCTAGTAGTATAACTTGATATCAGGAAGTGTGATACCTCTCACTTTCTTCTTCTTTTTCAAGATTGCTGAGGCTATTTTTGTGTTCTTTTTTAGTTCCATATAAATTTTTGGAATACATGTTCTATATCTTTGATGTATGTCATTGGTGTTTTAATTGGTAGTGCATTGAATTTATAGATTGCTTTGGGTAATATAGACATTTTAATGATGTTTATTCTTCCTAACTATGAGCATGGTATATGCTTCCACTTGTTTGTATCTTCCTTGATATCTTTTATTAATGTTTTATAATTTTCCGAGTATAAGTCTTTAACCCCCTTGGTTAAATTTATTCCTAGGTAGTTTATTTTATTTTATTTTTGTTGCAATAGTGATGGGGATTGTTTCCTTAATTTCTCTTTCTGACAGTTCATTGTTGGTATAAAAAAATGCCTCTGATTTCTGTGTATTAATTTTATGCCCTGCCACATTATTTAATTTATTTATCAGATTGAGTTTTTTGACTGAGACTTTACATTTTCTATATACAATATCATATCATCTGCAAATAATGATAATTTTACTTCTTCTTTTCCAATTTGAATGCCTTTTATTTCTGTTTCTTGTCTGATTGCTGTGGCTAGGACTTCCAGAACTATGTTGAATAAGAGTGGTGAAAGGGGGCACCCCTGCCTTGTTCCTGATCTTAAGGAGACTGCTTTTAATTTTTGCCCATTGACTATGATGTTGGCAGTGGGTTTGTCATAGATGGCCTTTATCATGTTGAGGTATGTTCCCTGTATTCATACTTTGCTGAGAGTTTTGATCATGAATGGGTGCTGGATTTTTTTTTTTTTTTGTATTTTTCTGAAGCTGGAAACGGGGAGAGACAGTCAGACAGACTCCCGCATGCGCCCAACCGGGATCCACCCGGCACGCCCACCAGGGGCGACACTCTGCCCACCAGGGGGCGATGCTCTGCCCCTCCGGGGCGTCGCTCTGCCGTGACCAGAGCCACTCTAGCGCCTGGGGCAGAGGCCAAGGAGCCAACCCCAGCGCCCGGGCCATCTTTGCTCCAATGGAGCCTTGGCTGTGGGAGGGGAAGAGAGAGACAGAGAGGAAGGAGGGGATGGGGGTGGAGAAGCAAATGGGCGCTTATCCTATGTGCTCTGTCCGGGAATCAAACTCGGGTCCCCCACACGCCAGGCCGACGCTCTACCACTGAGCCAACCGGCCAGGGCCGGGGTGCTGGATTTTATCAAATGCATTTTCTGCATCTATAGAAATTATTATGTGTTTTTTCTTCTTCCTTTTGTTTATGTGATGAATCACATTGATGGACTTACGAATATTGTACCATCCTTGCCTCCCCAGAATAAAGCCCACTTGATCATGATGTATGATTTTTTTTATGTATTTCTGGATCCGGTTTGCTAATATTTTGTTGAGGATTTTAACATCTATATTCATCAGGGATATTGTCCTACAATTTTCTTTCTTTATGTTATCTTTGCCTGGTTTTGGAATCAGAGTTATGCTCTCCTCATAAAAGGAGCTTGGAAGTCTTCCTTCCTCTTGAAGATTTTGAAATAGCTTGAGGATAGGAGTTAGTTCTTCTTTAAATATTTGGTAAAATTCCCCTGTGAAGCCATCTGGCCCAGGACTTTTGTTTGTTGGGAGTTTTTTTAATAGCTGTTTTGATCTCATTTGTTGTAATAGGTTTCTTTAGGTGTTTTTATCCTTCCTGATTGAGTTTTGAAAGATTATATGTTTTAAGGAATTTGTCCATTTTATCTAGGTTGTCTAATATTTTGGCATACAGTTCTTTGTAGTATTTTTTTTTCAGAGACAGAGAGAGTGATAGATAGGGACAGACAGACAGGAACAGAGAGAGATGAGAAGCATCAAGCATTAGTTTTTTGTTGCAACACTTTAGTTATTCATTGATTGCTTTTTCATATGTGCCTTGACCACGGGCCTTCAGCAGACCAAGTAACCCCTTGCCCGAGCCAGCAACCTTCGTCCAAGCTGGTGAGCTTTGCTCAAACCAAATGAGCCTGCGCTCAAGCTGGCAACCAGGGGGTCTCGAACCTGGGTACTCTGCATCCCAGTCCGACGCTCTATCTACTGTGCCACCTCCTGGTCAGGCTTCATAGTATTTTCTTACAATATTTTGTATTTCTGTTGTGCTGGTTGTTATTTCTCCACTCTCATTTCTAATTTTATTTATTTGAATCCTCTCTCTTTTTTTCTTGGTGAATCTCGTTAAGTGTTCATCAATCTTGTTTACCCTTTCAAAGAACCAGCTATTGGTTTCATTGATCCTCTGTATTGTTTCTTTAGCTTCTGTGTCATTTATTTCTGCTCTGATTTTTAGTATTTCTTTTCTTCTACTACCTCTGGGCTTTATTTGCTATTCTTTTTCTAGTTATTTTAGATTAAAGGTGAAGTTATTTTTGCCCTGGCCGGTTGGCTCAGCGGTAGAGCGTCGGCCTAGCGTGCGGAGGACCCGGGTTCGATTCCCGGCCAGGGCAAATAGGAGAAGCGCCCATTTGCTTCTCCACCCCTCCGCCGCGCTTTCCTCTCTGTCTCTCTCTTCCCCTCCCGCAGCCAAGGCTCCATTGGAGCAAAGATGGCCCGGGCGCTGGGCATGGCTCTGTGGCCTCTGCCTCAGGCGCTAGAGTGGCTCTGGTCGCAATATGGCGACGCCCAGGATGGGCAGAGCATCGCCCCCTGGGGGGCAGAGCACCGCCCCTGGTGGGCGTGCCGGGTGGATCCCGGTCGGGCGCATGCGGGAGTCTGTCTGACTGTCACTCCCTGTTTCCAGCTTCAGAAAAATGAAAAAGAAAAAAAAAAAAAAAAAAAAGGTGAAGTTATTTTTTGAGCCTTTTCTAGCTTCTTAAATTATGCCTGTAGTGCTATGAACTTCCCTCTCAGTACTGCATTTGCTGTGTCCCATAAATTTTGAGTTGTATGCTCATTATCATTCATTTTTAGGAATTTTTTTATTTCTTTGATCTCATTGTGAATCCATTCATTATTTAATAACATGCTATTTAGTTTTCATGTGTTTGAGTATTTTTCAGTTTTTCTGTTGTGGTTGATTTCTAGTGTTATGCCATTGTGATCAGAGAAAGTGCTTGATATGATTTCTATCTTCTTAAATTTGTTGAGACCACTTTTGTGCCCTAATATGTGGTCTATCCTAGAGAATGTACCATGAGCACTTGAAAAGAATGTATATTCTTCTGCTTTAGGTTGAAAGGTTCTGAATATATCTATTAAATCCAATTGATCTAGTGTGTCCTTTAAGTCTGCTGTTTCTTTATTAATTTTCTTTCTTGAGGATCTATCTAGTGATGTTAGTGGGGTATTGAAATCTCCTACTATTATAGTATTGCTGTTGATCTCTCCCTTTAAATCCATCAAAGTCTGCTTTATATATTTAGGTGCTCCCATATTAGGTACGTAGATAATTTTAACGGTTATATCTTTCTGTTGGATTGCTTCCTTTATCATTATGCAGTGACTTTCTTTATCTTTTACTATATTCTTTGTTTTAAGTCCATTTTGTCTGATATAAGTATTGCTACCCCAGCTTTTTTTTTCATTTCCATTTGCATGAAGTGTTTTTTTCCATCCTTTTACCTTCAGTTTATGTGTATTTTTTGTTTTGAGGTGTGTCTCTTGTAGACAGCATATGTATGGGCCCTGTTTTCTTATTCACGCAGCTACCCTATGTCTTTTGTTTGGATCATTTAATTCATTTACATTTAAGGTTATTATTGATATGTAGTTGTTTATTGCCATTTTATTCTTTAAAGCTGTATTCTTCTTTTATTATATTCTTTTCCCTGTTCAGTTTACAACAGGCCCCATAACATTTCCTGCAGCATTGGTTTGGTTGTAATGAATTTCTTGAGTTTGTTTTTGTTTGGGAAGCATATTATTTCTCCTTCAATTTTAAACAATAGCCTTGCTGGATAAAGAAGTCTTGGTTATAGGCTCTTGTTCTGCATTACGTTGAATATTTCTTCCATTCCCTTTTGGACTCAAGTGTTTCTGTTGAGAAGTCGGATGTCATCCTTATGGGGGCTCCTTTGTAGGTGATAGCCTTTTTTTCTCTAGCAGCTTTTAATATTTTCTCTTTATCTCTTAGCTTTGGTATTTTAATTTGATGTGTCTTGGTGTAGATTTTTTTGGGTTTCTCTTTAATGGAGTTCTCTGTGCTTCTTGAACTTGTGTGACTTTTTCCTGCATCAATTTAGGGAAGTTTTCATCTGATTTCATTGAACAAGGTCTCTATTCCTTGTTCTTTCTATTTTTCTTCAGGAACCACTATGATGCGGATGGTGTTTCTCTTTACGTTGTCACAGAGCTCTCTTAGATTTTCCTCTGATTTTTTTATTCTCTTTTTTTTTTGCTGCTCTGCTTCTGTGTTTTTGTTTATCTTGTCTTCTAAATTGCTGATTTGATCTTCTGCTTCATCCAGCCTGCCATTAATTGCTTCTAGTGTAGTTTTCATTTCTGATATTGTATTTGTCATCTCTGACTGGTTCTTCTTTATTATTTTAGTGTCCTTTTTGATACTTGTTATCTCTTTATTTATGTGCTCATTGTGTCCATCCTTTGTTGTTCTAAGATCTTTCAGCATTCTAATAATCCTTATTTTATACTCTGCATCCGGTAGTTTGGTTATTTCTATATCACTCAGTTCATTTTCTGGAGGTTCCTCTTATTGATTTATTTGGATTGCACTTCTCTGTTTTTCCATTATGTCTGTTTGTTTGGATGTATTGTTTGTAGAGCTGGTTGGGTCTTGGGTTGGTGTTGTCTGCCTCCAATTTTCATTTGTGTTATTTCTAATCCAATTGTGTTGTTTGTAATCCAAGTTGGATTTGGCTTTTCTAGTGGAATGCTTTGAAGTCTTGATTTGTTTGTTTTCTTAACTTGGTGGTAGTCTTGTTTACTGATCTCAGCAGGGGGCTTATCTGAAAATGAATATAGGAATGTGGTGGGTGTAACCTGAGACTTTGAAGGTTTGATCTGCCAGCCACTCTCTGAAGGCGGGGTGCTTTCTCTGCTTTCGTAAGGGGAGGTGTGTCTCAGATCTCCATGGAGACCTGAGGTACTGCCCCTCCTCCCCACTTCCTGTTTTCAGCTGTGCCTTGTTGCGCTGATTGGAGCTGGAGAGATTTCTGGAGATGGGTCACCCAGAACCACTTTAGGCTTGTGCTATCTGGAAGGATCAACCCCTTCCCCAGCTATGATCACCTTCGCACTGGATGAGTCAGCTTCTCAGGTTATCCCATGCATTCCTCTGCCTGTCATCACCTGTCTCTCTCACCTCTTTCCTTTTGGAAGACAAGCCAGCCCTCTCAGCACACCTTGTTCCCAGGTCCCCAGGCAAGTGGCTGTGAGCGATATTTTCTGCTCTTCTCCTTGGAATGAGAGCCCTTCTGGGCTCTCAGCCTTACCCCCCCTTTGTTCCTGCAAGCAGGGGAGACCCACCATGCCTTGGCACTCCCTACGAGGCTTGGTGTGTCTTATTCTTTGCTCCTTGGTTTTTGAGAGCTATTCTTGTAGTCCAGAGTTGGTTTTTCACACTGATTGTTCCGAAATTAATTTGTAATCCAGTTTGGTGGTGTGAGCTGGGAGTCTGTGTGTCTGCCTACTCTGCTGCCATCTTGGTATCTCCTCATGCTTACGTTTGTACATTAAAATATTGTGATGTATGGGATTTGCTTTAAAATATAAATGAAAATATGTGGGTCAGTAGATGAATTGGGAGTGGCCATATGTTAATACATATTAAACTGGGTAGATGAGGACCGATGAACATGTTCTCTGTATTTCTGTTTCTGTTTGAAAATTTGCAGAGTGCAAAGGGGAACATGACTATTTTATCACAGACAAAAGGATGTTCAGTGAACAGGTTGTATTTTCTATCACTAGGGATGTGAAGACATGGTGTAATCAGATCAAATATGGCTGTAGTTCAGAGCTGATATATAATTTTTAGACACTGTTCAGATATAGTCACAAAAAAGGGGAGTGTTTAAATTTTGTCTTAAATTACCATTTCTGTAAATCTATTTTAAACATTTTTCCTTGTGAATTTTACCTATTTTTGAGATGTACATAATATAGTTTCTAAAGCATATTAATGATAGTTGCTCTATTAATTTAACCAAACCAAAAGTTTTCTTGGTTTTAATGTTGTTAAAGTACCAAATTTTATGATTTACATTATTAGTTATGGTGAGGGAAATATATTTAGGTCCCATTCTTTTGCAGGTGGTACTTTGTATCTTCTTTATGTAAATAACTTTTATTAACAAATAAGATGATTATATTTGTTATACCTATTTAATGTAAAAATATTTTCTCCCCTCTTGCTCAAACATACATACACACAAATGATTTGACAATAATTTAGTTTATTTCAAACAAGTCATGCAAAGTGCATTTTATTTTTTATAGCTTTTTATTTTTACTTATTTGTTTACTTTAATTGAATTTATTGGTTAGCATAGTTATACAGGTTTCAGGTGCCCAATTCTACAGCACATCTCTGTGCATTGTATTGTGTTCAACCCTCCAAGTCAAGCCTTCATCCATGCCCATTTCTCACCTCTGTACCCTCCTCTGCCCCTACCCCCAGTCTCCAGTAAGTACATTTTAAACAATCATATGTGATTGTATTTGGTCCAGTACCTAAAACAATGTGTGAAATTGGGGAAACTGAGGTGATAAATAATATTTAAGGGTTTGTGTCTTTTCAAAGGTGTGTGTGTGCAGGGAGGTCTACTGTATAATGCAAACATTTAGCCATACACATCCTTCTTACAGAGTCTCCCCAAAGCAATCTAATTCACATGGCACCTTGCCTTCCTTCCTTACTCTCGATCCATCAGATGCACAGAACACAAACACAGTGTGAGTGAAATGACTACACCTGCCCATGGCAAGACCCCATCCATGAAACAGAATTTGTGATGTTTCATATTGCTGTCTCATCTTTACATGCACACACACATTTGCATTTTATTTTATTTTGGTAGGAACATTTAACATGAGAGTATACCACCTTAAAAAGTTATGTGGACAATATTGTTGACTGTTGATAAAATGTTGTACAGCAGATCTTTGGGACGTATCCTGGTTAGTACTGTTATAATCATTTCCCCCTAGTAATCTGGGAGACTTGTTGATTGTTCTCTCTGATCTGTTCTTGTACAGTATGTGTCCTATCAGACACATCTCAAGGAACTCATTTCTTTCTGTTCCGCTGCATTGAATGCCAGTCTATCTAATGCTACTGTGTGTTATGTCCCTCTTGGTTTTCTTTCCAACTTATTGTTTCTCTTAGTAAGATTTTTGTTTACATCCATTCCCTGTTGTAAGTTAGATACGCTAAAAATCATATAAAAAAGCTGAATACAAGTATTAGTGTCTCATGGATACTCTTGGTTTCTTTGGGTAGTTTCAATTGCAGCTTTTTCTTCTTCTTTTTTTTCACTTAAATGGGACTCAGTGCTCATGGGAATAAGGAACCAACATAAAACGCAGTGATGTGAACAGATTTGAAAGACCAAACACCAGAATAAGATTCACCTTCTGGGACTCTCTCGGACTTTGAAGGAGGATTGTGGAGCACCATTTATTTAAGCACCGCAGGTCCCTGAGCACATGTGATTTTGAGACACATGGAGGGTTTCTGGAAACTGGATTAGTCCCAAGAATCGTTTTATAGAAAATATCCAATTAAGTGTTTGTTAACTTTTCATGTGGAAGAAATCTCATTCACATTAAACTAATTCAGTGTTTTAGAGAAGAAAAAACAACAAAAAAGAATTACTCAGATACTGGAGATTAGATCATTCCCAGGTGGGTCTGTTCATTTGTAGAAAGTGGTGGCTCTTTCAGAGTTTGGTTCTGGGGCCAGCAGCACCAACATCACCTGGAAATTTGTAAGAAATGCAAATTATCACACATGACTCCAGACCAGCGGATTCAAAAACTCCTGGGAGTGGCCCAGAAATCTGTTTTCACAAGCCTACCAGGGGATTCTGGTAAGTGTGCAAATTTGAGAACCATTGGTTGAATGTGTATTTTTTAAAAGAAAGATCTTGAAATTTTTAGTCCATTTTTTTCATTTTTATTAATACTGTAAAATCCTTTGAAATAATCCTTCAGGTCAGATAAGTAGTTTTCATTCTTCCTTTCAAGGTTACTAATGAAGCAATGAAATTTCCTACTATCTTGATAACTTTGCTTATTGTTAAATCAGAAAATATTTATGTTTATCATTGTTATTCAAACCGCATTTTACTTAGGTTTGGAGTTTAGTGTTTTGGACTAGAAAATGGAAGAATCAAGGGCAGGCGGCAACACAATAGCCCATGTATGTTTTCATCAGTGCCTCAGCCCTGCAGGGTTTGTGTTCTGCTCTCATCGTGTTCTGATAACACTGTGTTGCCTGACAGCAATTTTTGACAAAAGTTGTTTCGAAGCCCCATGTGTGTGGGAGGTGGTGGAGGTGAATGGAGACTAAAACAGACTACAGAGAGCTCTGATTTCACTGCTTCTGCCCAGGCTGTGTCTGTCAAAGCCCCCATACCCACCTCAGCTAGATGTTGTGGGTTTGAAGATGGAGGAAGGGTACCACCAGCCAAGGAATGCAGGGAGCCCCTAGTAGGTGAAAACATTAAGGAAATGGGTCCTCCAGAAAGGACATCCTACAGAAAGGAATACAGCACCGTGGATACCTTGATTTTAGCCCCAAGAAATTGTTTTAAAATTTGTGATCTCCAGAACCATAAGACAGCGATTTTCGACTGATATGGCGTGACACACCAGTGCACCGCGAGAATTTTTAAAACTCTTTTTTTTTAGATTGTCAAATAAAAAATATTACAGCAGCTCACAACAATAGCTATCCAGTGTGAATTAATCAAAATAATACATAATTTTTTGGTAAGATCAGCAGAAAATATATATCTTGGTGTGCTGCAGAACCTTAGTAATTAGTTTATGTGTACCATGAGAGGAAAAGATTGAAAATCGCTGCCATAAGATCAAACACTTGTGTTGTTTTAAGCTGCTAATTTGTGGTAATTGCTTATAGTAGTAATAGGAAACAAATACATTGTTGAAAAGGATAAAGTAATTAGTAATGATAAAAACTAACATGCAAACAAATTACTTAGAGATCCTCATTATCGAGGTAACTATGAATTGGCTAAGTACGAGTTTGTTTGTTTTTTTGTATTTTTCTGAAGCTGGAAATGAGGAGAGACAGTCAGACAGACTCCTGCATGCGCCCGACCGGGATCCACCTGGCACGCCCACCAGGGGCGACGCTACGCCCACCAGAGGGCGATGCTCTGCCCCTCCGGGGCGTCACTTTGCCGCGACCAGAGCCACTCTAGCGCCTGGGGCAGAGGCCAAGGAGCCATCCCCAGCGCCCGGGCCATCTCTGCTCCAATGGAGCCTCGGCTGCGGGAGGGGAAGAGAGAGACAGAGAGGAAGGAGGGGGGGGGGGTGGAGAAGCAAATGAGCGCCTCTCCCATGTGCCCTGGCCGGGAATCGAACCCGGATCCCCCGCATGCCAGGCCAACACTCTACCGCTGAGCCAACCGGCCAGGGCCTAAGTACGAATTTTAACTGAATATCTTGAACAAATTTTAGGTGACTTGGTGAAATGGAAATGTTCTTGAGAAAGAGAATTAACTGAAGAACTAATTTCATGTCCTTCCAGATCTTTTCTTTGATAATTGCCTAACGGAAAATGAGTTCATAATAAATATTTTTTGGAAGTATATTTAAGGGACTTGAAATGGAGCCATTTGTTTTTCTGAGCATAATATAATCAGACCCATTTTACTCCACAAAGGCAAGAATGCCTCTCTGACCCACCACAGACTTTTAAAAACATTTATTAGTCCAAGTAAAAGATGGCACAGTAAGCATGACATCAATCTCATTGTATATGGTTTTAATTCCTTTTCATGACGTCTATATTTCATGGGGACAATTTTAAATTTTTAATTAATTAATTTATTTTTATTTTTGGCATGCCACAGAATTTTAGGAATTAGTTTATGTGCACCATGAGATGAAAAAGGTTGAAAATCGCTGCTGCAGGGCATTTCAGCATTAGCTTAAGGATTGGGGTCATCAAAATCCTCAGAAATCTTGCCCCCATGGCGGTGCTGGTCTTGTTGTTCTGGGTTAAAGGGGCTGTTGGGATGGAGCCACTGTTGGCCCCAGTTATGCACAAGTTCTAATGCTGAGGCTTGACCCCGAGCCACATGTAGGCACAGCAGGGACCCGGTGAAGCATGAGACAGTGAAACCTTGTTTTTAAATACATCCCATAAGAAAAAAATAATTAAAAAATCAAAAGTTGTTTTTGATTAGGTAGCTCAGATGTTAGAGTTTTGTCTTGATAAGCCAAAGTTGCAGGTTTTATCCCTGGACAGGGCGCATTCAAGACTCAACCAATAGAGGCATAAATAAGTGGAACAGCAAGACTGATGTTTTTCTCACTCTCTCCCCCCTTCCTCTCTCTCTAAAATCAATCAATCAAGTTTTTTAAAAGTAAGAGAAAATAACAAGAGCTTGTTATGAATATGGCAACAAATGAGGAAACGAGCATGAGGCTGATAATTTTAAGAAATGCTGAAATGCTGCCAGGGGGTCAGGCAGTTGCCAGCCGCCTAGTTATTTTCTGCATAGTTTTCACATCACTGTCCAAATGTATTTGGCAAAATGGAAGTTTAGTTATTGCTGAAATTGTTTGCAAGGCTCTAAGAAAAATTCTTTACAACATGTTTGGGATAATAAAGAATTTGGATGAAAGAAAACTGTGATAGATGGTTTCTCTTTGAGGTCTATTGTAGTCACTGTGGCAGCCCAACCTAAATCTTACTATCTGGCTGTGGAGGTACTCCAAGGGAAAAATGTTTCATTTTCTTTGTGAAGAGCTGTCTGACACAGGAAAACTTCACCTTCAATAAGATCATTTCTGGGCACAGGAACAATTGAAACATTATTTCTTCAAAATCACTGGAATATACTCCAGAAGCCCTCCTTACAGAATATGCTTCCATTTATGTCCTGTTACTGCTCGTCAGAGCTTTTGTGTCCACCTTTCTTTTGTTTCCGAGTGATGGGTAGAGTTGTCACTCCCGAGACAGTTTAGAGAGGTGTTCTGAACTGTCATTGTTTAGGAAGTTTTTATTCTTCTAAGAACTGTGGAAGAAAGATGCAGTAAAAGATGTTAGGTCAGACACCTACAGATTTTCTATACTTAATTCCATTGTATATTTTTTCTACCTGGTGGCATCAATGATTTCATGTGAGAGCATTTTCTTTGATGCGGTTCACAGATTGAGTGCAGGAAATTTGATTTTGATCAGTTTGAAAATGGCTGGGGTGGTTATATGTGTAATAAAGCTTTCATGGTTTTTAAATTTTATATATTTTTTGCTTGGTAGTTTTCAATTTCATCCAGATACGAGTTTTTAATTTTTTTTTTATTTTTCATTTTTCTATTATGTCCTTAGTTCTCATTCTTCTTTAAGAAAGAAGCCCTAGGTGCCACAGGTCCTCCTATAGAAACACACAAGATGTGATACATTTACTCTTAATACCTCACAGGATGCCTTTACCCAAGTTCATTTGACATTGGCTGATTTTTTTAAAATCACAGAATATGATCATTTAGTTATGATTTTAATCTTCTTTCTCACCAAATAAAGCAAAGGTATGTCTTCTGAACTGCAAATCAGTTTTCCATGAATTCCTTGCTTGGAAATTTTTATTTTCCCTTTTTTCTTCATCTTATTCTCTTTATTTTCATTTCAAAGGAAGCTCTTCTCTGTCATACCCAACACTTTCAAAGTGTGCTTTTTAAAATAAATATATTGGGGTGACACTGGTCAACAAAATTATACAGGTTTCAGGTGCCTAATTTTACAAAACATTATCTGTACATTGTGTTCATCACCCCAAGTCAAGTCTCCGTCCATCTATTTTTTCTTTTTTAACTTTTTAATTTCCCTATTCTGAGATGTGGTTTATTCCCCTGGCATGATGTCTCATTTACACGTTCTACAGCATTTTTATTTTAGTTATCTTTGAAACTCTGATTTTTTTGGTTCTGCTTTATAAAATTAAAAATAAAGCTACCCTATCATCCAGCAGTTCCACTTCTGGGTATGTAGCCAAAAGAGTTGAAATTAGCATTTCCAAGAGATATTTATACCTTCATGTTCATTACTGTGTTATTCACAATAGCAAAGATATAGAAACAGCTCAGATGCCTAGCAACAGATGAATGGATAAAGAAAATTGGTACATGCATCAATGGAATATTATTCAGCCTTAAAAAGGAAGAAATCCTGCTATATGCAACAACATGGATGAACTAGGAGGACGTTATACTAAGTGAAGTAAACCAGTCACTGAAGGGCCCATACTGCATTAATTCACCTATATATGTTATCTAAAATAGCTAAACACAAAGAAGCAGAGACTAGACTAGTGGTGTTCAGGGGCAGGAGGGAAGGGTAGAGGTTGCTCAAGGAGTATAAACTTTTGAGTTATGCAGGATGAATACTTTCCAGAGGTCTGCTGTACAGCTAGTGCCTACAATTTACAATGCAGTATTGTGCACGCTAATAGATTTAAGAGGATAGATTTCATGTTTTCTTACCACAAAAACAAAACAACAAAAAGCCCCAACAAAAACAGAAAACGTTTTTGTGTGATGAATGTATTTAGTACCATGGTGATGATATCATGGATGTATGCATACATCCAAACTCATCAAGATAGATATATTTGCAATATTTATCAAAAAAGCTTAAACAAAACTGAATTAATCAACATTTTTCTTTATAACTGTAGAGACTTGCCTATCTTTTCCACCTTCTTTCCTGAAACCCTTATTATCTTCAGATACATATTCTCTAGAACTGTGTTGATTGCAGAAGTCTGTATTTCGCAGCCGAGTGGGGATTACAGGTGCCTCTGTTTACACCTCTCTACGCTTCTCTTCGGGAGAGATCAGTTTCCTTCTGGAGTGTGAAAATGGGATGTTCTGCAGAAGTTCTCTGCTTTGCTTTGTTTCTAGTTCCTGTCATGTTTTTTTTCTATTGGAAATTTCAGCAATCTCATCCTTAACACGAGGGGATCTGATTTCAGCATAAATTTGGTGTGTGGGGGGGGAGGGGGCACATGTCCAGTCTATGTAAAGTAAGAGAAGAGACAACTCAGTCCTTTAATGTCACAAAGAGAATTCAGGCCTTGACTAATTGAAGTATGTGATGATGCATGTCCTTATAGCTGCAGCCAGCCAGTGCAAAAGTGGGTTCTAAAAATGGTGGACTGGCTCTGGCCAGTTAGCTCAGTTGGTTGGAATGTCATCCTTATGCACCAAGGTTTGAATCTCAGTCAGGGCGCAGGTGGTAGTCAACCAGTGACTGCATAGGTAGGTGGAAGAACAAATCAAGGTTTCTACCTTCATCTCGCTCTAAAACCAATAAAAATAAATTTTAAAATAGTCTACTAAAAAAAAAAAGGTAGACCAATCAGATTGTATTCAGCCTGCAAAACCTGCTATGCACTGAGTCACCATTGTCATCATTTTGCCCTCAATTACCATCTGACCTCTTTCCCTAATATGTTGAATAACTTTAAACATTTGCCTTCCACAAATGTTTAGAGGCACACTCACCGCTATTTTAGAGATGACAAAACTGAGGATCAGCAAGAATAAAAATCTTGAGCAAGAATATTTTCTCTCTTGTACAAAACTGTATCTCTAGGGCCTAGATTATAGTAGATATTCAATGAATATTTAATGAGTGGAAATTTATATTTACCTGGGAATTTATAACAATTGTGAAAACATGTATTTTATAGACATTTCATTATAACATATTTCAGGAGTGAAAAGTTGGAGAGAATTTAAACATTCACTAATAGCAGAAGATGATATTATGACATAGATTAGGATATATTTGTAAAACATATTGCAATATTTTAAAGTGAAAGCAGATTGTAAAATACTGTGGATTCAATCATGTAACATATGTATAGGTACTTTGAGAAAAATGATTGGAAGGATATAAACAAAATGTTAGCAGTGGTTATCTGTGGACGGTGGGATTATTCATTTTATGTATAATTTCTACTTTTATTTGTATATTTTTCTTTGATTTATATTTTTTTAAAAATAAAAGTACATGTATTTATTTTCTTACAGTTACAACACCTTATTTCCATTTGGAAAAATCAGTTAAAATTCACAAATTTTGCAATTACCTTGTTTAGCATTTTGATTTCCTTGCATAGATTCTCATATAAAGTCCTAAGCTCCACCATTTTTTTTAATAATTTTATTTTTAATGGGGCGACATCAATAAATCAGTATACATATATACAAAGATAACAACTCCAGGTTATCTTGTCGTTCACTTATGTTGCATACCCATCACCAAAAGTCAGATTGTCCTCTCTCATCTTCTATCTAGTTTTCTTTGTGCCCCTCCCCCTCCCCGTTTCCCTCTCCCTCTCCCCCATCCCCCCGTAACCACCACACTCTTATCAATGTCTCTTAGTTTCACTTTTATGTCCCACCTACATTTGGAATAATGCAGTTCCTGATTTTTTCTGATTTACTTATTTCACTTCGTATCATGTTATCAAGATCCCACCATTTTGCTGTAAATGATCCGATGTCATCATTTCTTATGGCTGAGGAGTATTCCATAGTGTATATGTGCCACATCTTCTTTATCCAGTCATCTATTGACGGGCTTTTTGGTTGTTTCCATGTCCTGGCCACTGTGAACAGTGCTGCAATGAACATGGGGCTGCATGTGTCTTTACGTATCAATGTTTCTGAGTTTTGGGTGTATATACCCAGTAGAGGGATTGCTGGGTCATAAGGTAGTTCTATTCAATATTTTCAGTTTTTTGAGGAACCACCATACTTTCTTCCATAATGGTTAATACTACTTTACATTCCCACCAACAGTGGATGAGGGTTCCTTTTTCTCCACAGCCTCTCCAACATTTGTTATTACCTGTCTTATAAATAATAGCTAATCTAACAGGTGTGAGGTGGTATCTCATTGCAGTTTTGATTTGCATTTCTCTAATAACTAACGAAGATGAGCATCTTTTCATATATCTGTTGGCCATTTGTATTTCTTCCTGGGAGAAGTGTCTGTTCATGTCCTCTTCCCATTTTTTTTATTGGATTGTTTGTTTGTTTGTTGTTGAGTTTTATGAGTTCTTTGTATATTTTGGATATTAGGCCCTTATCTGAGCTGTTGTTTGAAAATATCATTTCCCATTTAGTTGGCTGTCTGTTTATTTTGTTATCAGTTTCTCTTGCTGAGCAAAAACTTCTTAGTCTGATGTAGTCCCATTCATTAATTTTTGCTTTCACTTCTCTTGCCATTGGGGTCAAATTCATAAAATACTCTTTAAAACCCAGGTCCATGAGTTTAGTACCTATGTCTACTTCTATGCACTTAATTGTATCAGGTCTTATGTTTAGATCTTTGATCCATTTTGAGTTAATTTTAGTACAGGGGGACAGACTGTAGTCCAGTTTCATTCTTTTGCATGTGGCTTTCCAGTTTTCCCAGCACCATTTATTGAAGAAGCTTTCTTTTCTCCATTGTGTGTTGTTGGCCCCTTTATCAAAAATTATTTGACTATATATATGTGGTTTTATTTCTGGGTTTTCTATTCTGTTCCATTGGTCTGAGTATCTATTTTTCTGCCAATACCATGCTGTTTTGATTGTCATGGCCCTATAATATAGTTTGAAGTCAGGTATTGTAATGCCCCCAGCTTCATTCTTTTTCTTTAGGATTGCTTTGGCTATTCGGGGTTTTTTTATAGTTCCATATAAATCTGATGATTTTTTGTTCCATTTCTTTAAAAAATGTCATTGAAATTTTGATGGGAATTACATTAAATTTGTATATTGCTTTGGGTAATATGGCCATCTTGATTATATTTATTCTTCCTAACCAAGAACAAGGAATATTCTTCCATCTCATTATATCTTTTTTGATTTCCTTTAACAAAGGTTTATAGTTTTCATTATATAAGTCCTTTACATTCTTTGTTATGTTTATTCCTAAGTATTTTATTTTTTTTTGTTGCAATCATGAAGGGGATTGTTCTTTTGAGTTCGTTCTCAAATGTTTCATTGTTGGCATATAGAAAGGCTATTGACTTCTGTATGTTAATTTTGTATCCTGCGACCTTACTGTATTGGCTTATTGTTTCTAGTAGTCTTTTTGTGGATTCTTTGGGATTTTCGATGTATAGGATCATATCATCTGCAAAAAGTGATACCTTTACTTCTTCTTTTCCGATATGGATGCCTTTTATTTCTTTGTCTTGTCTGATTGCTCTGGCTAGAACCTCTAGTACCACATTAAATAAGAGTGGAGAGAGTGGACAACCCTGTCTTGTTCCTGATTTAAGGGGGGAAAGCCTTCAGTTTAGTGCCATTTAATATGATGTTAGCTGATGGTTTATCATATATGGCCTTTATCATGTTGAGATATTTTCCTTCTATACCCATTTTGTTGAGAGTCTTAAACATAAAATTGTGTTGTGTTTTATTGAAAGCCTTTTCTGCATCTATTGATAAGATCATGTGCTTTTTGTTCTTTGTTTTGTTGATATGGTGTATTACGTTAACCGTTTTACGTATGTTGAACCATCCTTGAGATTCTGGGATGAATCCCACTTGATTATGATGTATTATTTTTTTAATATATTGTTGTATTCGATTTGCTAGTATTTTGTTTAGTATTTTAGCATCTGTATTCATTAGAGATATTGGTCTGTAGTTTTCTTTTTTTGTGCCATCCTTGCCTGGTTTTGGTATGAGGGTTATGTTGGCCTCATAAAATGTGTTTGGTAGTATTGCTTCTTCTTCAATTTTTTGGAAGACTTTGAGTAGAATAGGAACCAAGTCTTCTTTGAATGTTTGATAAAATTTGCTGGTATAGCCGTCTGGGCCTGGACTTTTATTTTTGGGGAGGTTTTTAATGGTTTTTTCTATTTCTTCTCTACTAATAGGTCTGTTTAGGCTTTCTGCTTCTTCTTGACTCAGTCTAGGAAGGTTGTATTGTTTTAAGAATTTATCCATTTCTTCTAGGTTGTTGAATTTAGTGGCATAAAGTTTTTCATAGTATTCTACAATAATTCTTTGTATATCTACGGTGTCCGTGATGATTTCTCCTCTTTCATTTTGGATTTTTTTTTATATGAGTTCTTTCTCTTTTTTCCTTGGTGAGTCTTGCCAAGGGTTTGTCAATTTTGTTGATCTTTTCGAAGAACCAGCTCCTTGTTCTATTAATTTTTTCTATAGTTTTTCTGTTCTCTATTTCATTTATTTCTGCTCTGATTTTTATTATCTCCTTTCTTCGACTGGTTTTGGGTTGTCTTTGTTCTTCTTTTTCTAGTTCCTTAAGGTGTGAAGTTAAGTGGTTTACTTGGGCTCTCTCTTGTTTGTTCATATATGCCTGAAGTGATATGAACTTTCCTCTTATCACTGCTTTTGCTGCATCCCATAGATTGTGATATGTCGTATTGTCATTTTCATTTGTCTGTATATATCTTTTGATCTCTGCACTTATTTCTTCTTTGACTCATTCATTTTTTTAAAAGTATGTTGTTTAGATTCCACATTTTTGTGGGATTTTTTTCCTCTTTTTTGCAGTTGAATTCTAGTTTCAAGGCTTTATGATCAGAAAATATGCTTGGTACAACTTCGATTTTTCTGAATTTGCTGATGTTGTTTTTGTGGCCCAACATATGGTCAGTTCTTGAGAATGATCCATGTACACTGGAGAAAAATGTATACTCAGTCACTTTGGGATGAAATGTCCTGTAGATGTCTATCATATCCAGGTGCTCTAGTGTTTTGTTTAAGGCCACTATGTCTTTGTTGATTCTCTGTTTGGATGACCGATCTAGAGCCGTCAGCAGTGTATTGAGGTCTCCAAGTATGATTGTATTTTTGTCAGTTTTTGTTTTAAGGTCAATAAGTAGCTGTCTTATATATTTTGGTGCTTCTTGGTTTGGTGCATATATATTAAGAATTGTTATGTCTTCTTGATTCAGTGACCCCTTAGCCATTATGAAATGGCCATTTTTGTCTCTGAGTACTTTTGCTGTCTTGTAGTCAGCATTATCAGATATGAGTATTGCTACGCCTGCTTTTTTTGGATGTTATTTGCTTGGAGTATTGTTTTCCAGCCTTTCACTTTGAATTTGTTTTTATCCTTGTTACTTAGATGAATTTCCTGTAGGCAGCATACAGTTGGATTTTCTTTTTTAATCCATTCTGCTACTCTGTGCCTTTTTATTGGTGAGTTTAATCCGTTTACATTTAGTGTAATTATTGACACTGGTGAGTTCCCTATTGCCATTTTATATATTGCTTTCTGTTAGTTTTGTGTCTTGTTTGATCCTTCTCTTTCGTTTTTCTATCTTTTGTTTTTATTTGTTTGTATTCCATACATCTTTCCTCTGTTGCTATCTTTTTTATCTCATGTGCTTCTGTGGTGGTTTTTTCAATGGTGGTTACCTTTAAGTAATGAAAAGGGTTCCTACCCTGTTCATTGTAGTGCACTATTTTGTGAGTACTTTTGCACTCCATCGTCCTGTGCTACTGTTAATCTCCATCCTCTCCCCCCCTTTCTTTTTGTTGTTGTCACAGTTTAAATTTGGTTTTATTGTGTTATTCTTGGAGCTTTTACTTGTGGATTATATATTTAGCCAATTTTTCGCTTGACCATACCTTCGGGTGTATTGCGAAACATCTGGAGGCTCCAAGGATAGGTTTTTCTGTTTCTGGTTGAAGATCTTGTTGAATTTTGGGGGAGATTTATCGGTATCGCTTCCTACCACGCCATTACTCTGACGTCATCATCCACCATTTTTATAGCTATATTTTTAAATAAACATGTCTGTTTTCAAAGAATTACTTTTCTGGGAAGTATTTCTTTCCTTAGCATTTTAATGTAGACTAATAGATTTTTATGTTATCTACTAACTTACTGTGATTGTTTGCCTGTTAAAAGCAGACTCAATTCTGAAGTGGCAATTCCTAGGCCTACTTTTAGTGGCAGTTAAAAAATTGTTTTCCCAAGTTTGTGGCTGTGAAATGGATGCCTTGTCAATGAAATTATATACATGCTTTGCCAATAGGAGGCATACATATGATGGTCATACTATATTTCCTAAATGAAATATTAAAAGAAATCAAACATCACCACTTCTACAAACCATGGGATGGATTTTTTGAAAATTAAAAGTCCCAGAAAATCTCTTAAATATTAATGAAATATATTGCCATAAAAATATGATCTATTAAATGAACATTTCTATACCTTAATGATGTTTTTAAAGTAATTTAGGAAAACTAGTTTGACAAACAAGAGAACTCCACAGCAGACACATAACCTATTCAAATTCTCCTGACAATTATTGTCATTTCACAAACAGTTATTGAATAGCTACTATATGCCAGGCATTATGATAGATATTAGGATTTTTTGTGTCAATTTACTTTTAAATTATTTCCAGTTCAGAATTTTGATTTTAGAAAGTATTTCTTCCATTGTAAATGATCTCTTTATTCTCTGAAAACCTATTATTGAGTCTTAACACAGGGTAATTTTTCATAATCTCTTTGATATTGTTATTCTTTATTTACTGCTTTTTAGTTATGTCTCCTGTATATAAAGTGTCTCTCATTTGAAACATATGAAATTTTATTTTCAATTGCTTTAACAATTAAAAGAATAATTTCTACTGAACAAACAAACAAAAAAGAAAAAAGAGGAAATAAAGAATTCTCAGACAAGAGCACTGTCTACACACATGCACACACACACTATCCTAGCTCATTTCCCAGGGGAGACAGAGAGAGTCAGAGAGAGGGATAGGGACAGACAGGAAGAGAGAGAGATGAGAAGCATCAGTTCTTCATTGCAGCTTCTTAGTTGTTCATTGATTGTGTTCTCATATGTGCCTTTACCCAGGGGCTACAGCAGACTGAGTGACCCCTTGCTCAAGCCAGCATCCTTGGGCTCAAGCCAGTGACGTTGAGCTTCAAGCCAGAGACCATGAGGTCAAGTCTGTGATCCCACACTCAAGCCAGATGAGTCGGCGCTCAAGCCAGCGACCTCAGGGTTTTGACCTTGGGTCCTCTGTGTCTCAGTCCAGCGCTCTATCCACTGCGCCACTGCCTGGTCAGGCACCTCTACACTTTTTAACCTTGGTATGCACTCTTCCTGACATTTTATTTATTTATTTATTTATTTATTTATTTATTTATTTATTTATTTATATTTTTCCAAAGTGAGAAATGGGGGGGAGGTAGACCAACAGAATCCTGCTTGTGCCCAACTGGGATCCACCTGGCATGCCCACCAGGGGGCGATGCTCTGCCTATCTGGGGCATTGCTCTGCTGCAACTAGAGCCATTCTAGCACCTGAGTCAGAGGCCATGGAGCTGTTCTCAGCTCCTGGGCCAACTTTGCTCCAAAAGAGCCTTGGCTGCAGGAAGGGAAGAGAGAGATAGAAAGGAGAGTGGGAAAGGTGGGAATACTGATGGGCACTTCTCCTATGTACCTGGCTGGGAATTGAACCTGGAATTCTACACGCCAGGCCGACACTCTACTGCTGAGCTAACAGGCCAGGGCCTCTTCCTGACATTTTTTAATGCACTTACACACAAATAAATACATAATGATATAATTATTTTACACAACTGCATTACAGTGTCCATATATTACCACCCAATTTTCTTTTCTTAAGTTAAATCCTTTCTTAAATATTTTTCAATGTCAGGCTTATAAACCTGTTATTCTCAATGACAGCATAGTATTTCATAGAACAAGTTATAGAAGAAGAACTTATTTGTCTGCTTCCCAATTAATACACATTTGGAATACCTTCATTGATTCACTATTTTGAGCATATCTGCTCTGAACCTCCTTATACCCATCTTTGTACACTATTTGGATTTTTGTTGATTTGTTTTTTGGTGCCCTGATGGATAATCAGACCCACAATCTTGGTGTATTGGGATGACACTCCAACCAATCGAGTTACCCAGCCAGGGTAATATGTGGACTTTTGTAGAAATGAATAGATATTAAAACACAAGGTCAAATAGGCCTAGGTTTCATTGCTGGATTTTAAGTTATTGCCAAATTGCCTTTAAAATGGTATAGCAGATTATGACGGACTCTGTTTCCTATTCCTTCACCCATAGTGCATGCTATCATTTTGACTGAACTAAGCTTCCATCAGATTACAGGACCAAATACTTCCTGTAATATATAGCTTTTCTGGGTGAGTACAAGTGTAGAAAAGCAAGAGTAAGTTCTTGCTATAAAATGGTGTCACAGTTGCAAAAAATTCAGCTAGGAGATATGCTGTAGTGCCATTAAAAGATTTAATATATGTGTCACATCTATAGAATGGCATTTTAAGGGGACAGTAGCAGTGGACTAGAAAAACAGCATCGATAGAAATTGTTGATAGGATAGCTTTATGTTTATTTTAAACCTAATTTTTTCAATGCCCATTTATAAGAAGGACCCAAAGAGACAGACTACCTATACATTAGAATATATTATTATTTTACTTTTATTATTATTACCTTTAATTTATTATTATTATTCTACTTTTGTAAAAAGTACTAGTAATTCATCCATTTGATGAAATTTCTTGGGTGTTTTAGTCATCAACACAAATTTATTTTTATTAAGTTAGACTTTTATAAGTGTTTTTTGAAAGCTGCAGTCACACATGATTAGTAACACTTTCTTCAGTATTAATTTTGAACTCAAATAAACACAAAGTAACTTTCTTAACTTCTTTCTGGGGGAAATTGTGTACACACACACACACACACACACACACACACACACACACCTTTATTCCAAATTTCTAACTATTTATAACAGTTTCAGCTTTATGGGTAAGAATTAAATTTTAATTTTTCTCTCCTCACTTTGTCCTTATAGTTCCTGCTGAGTGAGAGTTCACATGCAGATGTACCAAAATCATCCAAAACACCTGTCATTTCACCCATATTGTTTTCAAAAATGTGCTACCTCCCTTGGTGCAAACATATGATTTTCTTCTTCAGTTCACCTGAAAATTGCTTCTTCAAGCCTTCATTTGGAATGGTATGGGTTTGGGTGTTGTCAGCAGTACAGGGATATATTTGAATAAAGTCACACTTCCTAGATCTAGGGCAATGTCATCAATCACATGTGTGTCAGGGTTTCGTTTATGGCCTCACAAATCTTTGGCTCCAAAATGAGCTCAGCCCCTCGCTAGGAGCAGGCCCTGTGCTGCACTTGATGGAGTCTTCCTGTCACTTTCTAGACTGTTGGGGCATTGTTTATCCCAGATGAAGTTTGAGCTTTTTTTCTAGAAGCTTTAAGTATTCCAGCAATATAGAATTTTATCTAAGGGAATCACTTTTATAGAAAACTGAAGTAAGTGTAAGCAGAATATAGGAAACATTTTTATTCCTCCCCAAATTAGGCATTTTAAAGGACACCAAAAGGAAGTTCCAGATGTGGATGGGAGTTCCAGATTGAGCAGATTCGTCCTAGGGAGAAAATTTTTAATTATGAAGAAAGACCGCATTATTCAGTATAATTACGTTTTTAGATTAAGATGGTAACAATAATCCACACTCTGAAAAAGTGGGAAGATGTTTAAAAGGAAAAAATTCCAATGATATCAGCAAAGAACATGTGTATATTTATTATGTTGACTGTTTCTTTCCAATGTCATTTATATCTGCATGTTGGTCTAATTAAAATTCTGTCTGCATATTAGATGAGAATAATACTACTAAGTAATATTTATTGAGCACTAAGCTAATGTGTGTGCT